>NC_143575.1:245132882-245288651 GCF_048544385.1 Mastigoproctus giganteus
GAACAGCAAGGTTAAGAGCTTATGACAGTTATACATGAAAGGACAATTATATATGATAGACAAGATATGGTCGCAAAAGTTATTTTCGTGGATTAGCACAGTGCAAAACTCACATGTGCTAGAAATACACGTATATTACATATAAATATATATGAAAAAAAGAAAAGAAAAAAGATTTACATACCAATTACACTCTCTTCTAAAATATCTTCTTGAATTGCAGAAGCTATTAATTCATCAAATTCCTTGAACTGATAATTTACAGTTTTCCTTGTACGTTTCGAACGTTTTGAATAAATTCTATCATCATCAGATGACACTTCTTCTTCTTCTTCCTCTTCCTCAAATAACTCTTCAACTTTTTCTTTTTTCTCCTAATAAAAGATAATAATGCATTAACAAACATTTTAATTAAACTAAAAAACAGTTATCACGTAAGTAGCATCCTATGCATACAGTTTTTACTCAAACCAAGTATACAGGTTTGAGTATGTTGCTGTTATTTGGTTTTTAGGAGCATTGGCAACTAAGGCCATATTGCTCCAGGGATATGCGGTGGTCATTCCCTGACCTTTCCGCGTCCTCCGTATTTGGTGGTCATGGGCTCGAACCCCAGTCTAATCAAGAAGCGTGTGCTATGTACTGCTGCTCCTGCCCACCTGGCTATGGAGGCGCCCAGGTTTGAGTAAAAGTTATTAGAGTAAGCGTTAACATTAGTAGAAGCATATGATGCAAGAAAGCAAGCTTATACAGCAACAGCCGAAAAAGAAAAACAAAACTTCCCATTTCACCCATCCATTCACTCCAAATGTTTGTCTAGCTCTGCCTTGAATTTATTTAAGCTGTCAACTTCTACGACAGATAGAAGTTTGTTCCAGCAATCAACATGTTGGCCAAAAGCAAATTTCCGCACATCTATTCTAAAACTGTCTTTCCTCAATTTGAATTTATGCCTCCTCAGGCAATTAATCTGGGCAAGAGAAGAATCCCATCAGCATTCAGCTTGCTCAAACCATTCAAGATTTCTTTAGGCCTTATACACCTCAATCAGATTGCATAATTTGAAAAATTACTGTAATTTGAAAAATCTTAAGCCTTTCTTCATAAGAGCAATCCTTTGTTCCTTTTACTAATCTTGCTGCCATTCTCTGTACGTGTTCCAGCAGCTCTACATCTTTCCTAAAATGAGGCCTCCAGACCTGTATACAGTACTCAAGGTGTGGCCTGACCACTGCTTTATAAAAGGGAACAATCACCTGCCTATCCATGCTAGAAAAATTCCTATATATGATTGACAAGACATCATGAGTTACGTTTGCAGACTGTCTGCACTGCTCAGAAAACTTCATATCTGACTGCACAATATCCCCCAGGTCCTTTTCATTCTCTACCACCTTGAGTGTAGTACCAAACAGTTGATATGTTACTTTGGGGTTACTGCTACCCATATGCCGTATTTTGTATTTGTCAATGTTAAACTTCAGTTGCCAGCTCTCAGCCCATCTGCTCAATGTTTCTATATCCTCTTGCAATAGTGTACTGTCATTAGTGTCATATCACTGCAAACTTACACATTAAGTCTGATATACCTTAATCAATATCATTAATAAATACAGAAAACAACAATGGACCAACATTGGAGGATTCCACTTATAACATTAATCCACAAAGACCAGTGTTCATTGATTATCACTCTCTGTCCTCTCCCACTCAACCATCTCTTTATCCATAGCAGCATTTTACCCTTAATGCCATACTTCTTTCGGTAGGTACTAACTACGGCTGACTGTGAGCACCCCACCAGCCATGCTGTTTCGGATATGCTCTGACCCAGTCATCTAGCCATAACAATTTGGCCTTTGTCAAACTCGATTAAGTCAGCTACCTTTCCCATCTGAAGAACAAGGGTAATGCTGATTAATGGAGCTCAGTATCAAGTGTTCTTTATACCGTGCCCCAACCGGTGCACGCGCCATAGTTCACCTGCAGCTGCTTCGATTTGTATAGACTCGCTGGTCATAATGTTTTGGCTCATAGGTGTATGTAACTCAAGATGCTACCCAAATGTTCCCGAAATTCGAATGTGGCATGGGAACTACATCTAGTATTGACTTGTGGCGCTAGGTAACACTGGATGCATCCTTTGTGAATCAGTGTGCCACCTAGCGTCGGGCTGGATAGGGTCACTTAATATTTATGCGCAGTTCTTTGGTGGTGTGCTTTGCATAGTTTGCGATTGTTGCGATGGCTGATGTGAGACGGCAATGTGACTTCGTCAAGTTTTATTTCTTTCTTAAAGATACAGCAGCAGAAATCCATAAGACGTTGAAACAAGCTTTTGATGACAATGCTTTAGGCCAGGCCTACTACTGGTTTAACAGCTTTAAAAATGATTGAATGTCGGTTGATGATGACGATTGCACTGGGGGTTCATCATCGAGCATCACCCTGGAAAATGTTGCAAAAGTCAATGCAAAGTTCTACTGCTATATCTTGAGGCAGTTAAGGGAAGTTGTCAGGAGGAAAAGTCCAGAGAAGTGGCGCACAAAGAACTGGCACCTTCATCATGACAACGTGCTGGCCCACAACTCTCTCACTGTGGTGCCGTTTTTGGCATCCAACAACATGACAATTACCCCCCATTCACCAGACTTAGCCCCCCCTGCAACTTCCTCTTCCCAAGAATGAAAATCAAGCTGAAGGATCGAAGATTTGACAGCGTGGAGGATATGCAAACAGAATCGCAGGTGGTGCTGAACACTGACGAAAGACTTTCAGGACGCATTCAAATCATGGGAGAAGTGTTAGGAACGGTTTTAAGGTCGCAAGGGGACTACTTCGAAGGAGACGGATAAGATCCAGTGTGAGCCCAATTTATTTTATAAATATGTTTTGGGAACTTTTCGGTACCTTGTGTATATAAAGCACACAAAGAAGTAAACGATTAATGACCAAGTGGAAGAATGTTATTTACATTTTCATTAATATAATTTTATATAGGCCTTACAGGCTAAAGGTAGTTTACTTTTACTAACATGTTAGTTTGGTCCTCATACACTTAATTCCCTACAGATAGATACCATAAAATAAAATTGACTAACACACACACACGTGTTCAAAGAAAGTGCATCACTTAGGAATTTCACATTTCTAACCCTTTTTCGCGATGGTATGTTACATTAATGACTGGCATCACAAACAGAAATATAAACAAAAGATATTTATTAATAGTTAAGACAAACCTAAATAATATTTGATAGGTGCTCTCAAAATATTCCAAAATGAGAATTTGCAACCTTTATACAACAGTTTTGGTAAACATGACAATTATGGCTGAAATGTTATCAGAAGCCCTCAATTTGCTTCAGTTTATCATTTTAAATGAAAAAAAAAAAAAAAAAAAGAAAAGAAAAATTCACCAGGTGCAAACTAATATTTAGTTGAACTGCCTCTGGCCCTAATGACAGCAGTGCACTGTCGAGGCATTGACAAGATCAATTTCCGAAGATAATCAACTGATAGTTCGTGGTTTAAAACACGAATTATGGCTTCCCGAAGTTCACGAAGGGTCTTTGGTTTCTATCTGGCAACTACAGATTCCACGCGATGCCAAAAGTTGTCTATAGGTCCGAGCTGTTTCCTGGCCACATAAGAGTTGTAAAGGACCATTGTTCCAACCATTTTTTCACCTATAACAAATGTAAACATATTACTGTCGAACCTCTAATGCAGAAATGAAGCTAAAGTAACTACAGAAGTGCCTACTTACACTTTTCGCCCGATTACAAGGAGCAGAGTCATCCTGAAAGATGCAGTTACTTGGTAAGTTGAAATGGTCTCTAATGGTTGGCAGCAATTTTCCTTCCAATATAGCCAGGTATCCATTGGCATTTACGTAACCTTTTATGAACTGCAGGTGACCTACTCTGTGATACAAAATGCACCCCCATATCATTTAGCTGGTAGCGAATTTCACTGCAGACACCATACCATCTGGATGGTATTCTTCACCATGTCTACGGCGAATCATTTGTCTGCCATCCGAGCCACGCAGGTTGAATTTCTTCTCATCCGAGAAAATAACCGACTTCCATGCTCAGGGGTCCATTTGACATACTCCTTAAATCAAATTAATCAGGCTGTTTTCATTTTTTGTATGAGGAGGGGCTTCTTCTTAGGACTAAGGGCTACAAGTCCATTTTTGAAGAGGTGTCTTCTGACTGTCACTGCACTTGCTACCACTCCTGTATGTTCTTCCCATTCTCCTTTCAGCTCAGATGAAGAAGCTTTTCGGTTTTTAAAGCATTAGTGCTCGTTTGTGTCCGGTTCCTTTTTTCCTCTCAGCAGAATCAGCCTTCTTGAGTTTGGAAAGAAATCTACTCACTGTCAACTGATTACAAGACACGTTAAATGTTATTCAAATAGTTGGAAACTGAATCTTTCATAATAAAAATAAAATGGTACAGCAAACATCATGTGGAGGAATATGCTTTTTGCTGCCTCTGATGTTTTCTGTACCATTATATTTTTATTATGAAAGATTCAGTTTCCAACTATTTTAAACGTTATTCAAATATATGTATAAGGATATTACATGACGTAGTGGGCGAACCGCTAACGCTGCGCCTGTGCAGCCATCCATAGTTCATTTTTCGTCTATATAAACTGGTTAAGATTACTTTCATCAGTTGCATGGTCTTGCACTGGAGTGCTCGTATCTGTTCTATTTTTAATTTTCGCTGCATCAGGTCCCCTGCATTGGCAGTTCGATCTGGGGATCGGGTGGCGGACCGATCTTTCGATCGACTCGCCTTTGCGGCGATTTGTTTAGCGATTCCCTGACCATTATTGGCCTTGTGGTCCTCTGTTGAGATGGGGTGTAATGGTCAGTCTATTTTTGTTTTATTTTATTGTAGTGGTCTAGATCTCTGTTGGTGATATTTCACATAAATTTGGACCCGGTGCCGGTCAGAGGCGCTGCCGTTAAATTTCTATTTTAATTGGCTTTCAAAATTTAATGAATTATTATTCTTATAATTAGATGTTCGAAATTATCTGAGAGATTTTCTGCTGTAATATTTTTACTCTTGTTATCCCTCTCTTCCCTCCCTGGTTGGTTTGATTTTTAAGTTTATTTTTGACTATTTTTGCTCTTTTCTTGCCATATTGCTGGCATTATTTTATTTTTTATTTTTAACTCTCATTCTAATTTATTTGCATATGGTTATATTTCAAGCATCATGTACAGGAATATGCTTTTAGCTGCCTCTTATGTTTGCTGTACCATTTTATTTCTATTATGAAAGATTCAGTTTCCAACTATTTTAAACGTTATTCAAATATATGTATAAGGACACATACTGGAAGTATGTGTGTATCGGTGAAATCCAGATGGTCTGTAACAGCCAAACCCTCTGCTTGCACTTTCACATTGGTGTGACTGTTAGTAATTCTGCATATAACCCCATGCATAAGCACTCTCTGGGTGACCACCCAGGTGTGAACCAATGTAAGCGGGGATCGAGGTGTGAAAAAACCCACACCACATGGAGGAATGCCATCCCTCTGTGTTACCAGGCAATACTAGGTGGTAGATGACTCCATCAAGTGGTGCAATACCACCAATTTGCTTATTGGAGGCATGAAGTGGAGGAAACCATGTTTAGTCTCCAGAGCTAAGTTCCGGTCAACCCTTCTCTCCATTAGATGCAGTATGACTGATGACCTTTGAAGTTATGATGGACATCATGACTAGATCCAATCTTCCTTACATTTTGAGGGTACAGCTCTAAAACAGTGTTCGCAGGCTGGCCGCTAGTTAGCTAGTACACCAGACCGAACCTATTGGTAACTCTTTAGGAGGCTTCTGGACCAGCTAGTATATAATCTTGCTACCTCCACTCTTCCAGATAGCGAGTGGAGGGAGTCCAAGTAGTGTGGGGCCACATTAAGTTTTCGATCTTCTCTGGCTTAAAATCTCTCTACTGTTCTCCCAAATCCACTAATCACTTGGAGCTGTTTGACTTCCTCTCATGCAGCTTGACTTTCTCCAGTCCAGCTTTCCTACCAGTGAGGTAATTTTCCTTGGTGAAATGCTCACAACTCCAGCTGCCTTCCATTTTAGTCACACTGACCCAACTGGTTGAGATGTAGAGACTTTTGCAATTAATAATGACCTTGCACAGATTGTTCATTTATGTACAAGAATACCCAACAATCCTAACCATACAGCCAACGCGCTTGATCTTTTTCTCACAAACAACACTTCTAAGTACATGGTTGAAGGAGGTGGTCCTTTAGGCACCTCAGATCACAAATTGGTGATTGTCTTTTCTCCAATGGAGCCTTTATCTCATGGCTATTCCCAATCTCATATTGTTAGGCATTACAAGAATGCAAAATGGGATTACCTGCGAGATTTCTCTTCCTTAGTCGGATTACTGTTTCAAAACTTTTGATCGTGTCAGTGAAATTATTCTTGTAGGAATGGAATGCTTTATTCCAAACTCCACTTTAAAATCTTGACCTTTATCTCCTTGGTTATCCAATAAATGTGCTAAGGCTGTTCAAGAGAAGAGCATTGCATATCGTAATTGGCTTGTTACGTATTCTTCAGTTTCTTTTTCTGCCGACACCAAAGTTCACAATAATTGTAAAGCAGTTATTAGTCAGTCCAAACTAGATTTTGAAGAGGCTAAGAGTAGAAAACTTGCTTCTTGCCCTAATGGTAGTTGAGTATTCTGGTCCCTTGCCAAAGATATTGGCCGCAACTTTTGCCCATCTCTGCTTTCACCTCTGTCAAAACCAGTTGGTTCTGTTGTTACATCAGCAAGGATAAAGCTGACCTGCTAGCATCCCATTTTTCTTCCAACTCATGTAATAATAATCTTGGTAAAACACCCCCCATCATTCCCAACATGTTCCATTCAATGCCTCCTGTGGTCTTCCGTCAAAAGGAATTTAATGAATCTTGATGCTAAGAAAGCTCCAGGTCCTGATGGTATTTCTCCACTTGATCTCAAAACCTGTGCTCCTGAACTTACTCCTGTTCTTTGCCCCCTTTTTTCACTTTTGTATTCCAAAGGTGTGTTTCCTTCTGCTTGGAAATTTGGTCATATCCAACCAGTTCCTAAAAAAAAGGGTGACAAATCCCCCCCCATACAATTATCGTCCCATTGCAATTAATTCTCTTTCGAAAGCAATGGAGAAATCAATTAACCGCCAATTCTTAAACTACCTTGAAACTTTCTGGCTTCAAGGTAGTTTGAGAATTGGCTATCGTTGATCGTATGATCAACGATAGCCAGTATGGATTCCGTCAGTGTTGACTGACTGATGATAATCTGGCTTATGTTATCCATTTATGGACAAATTCAATGGAAAAGTACAGTGAAACAGAAGAAGTTGCTCTTCACATCTCAAAGGCTTTCGATCGTGTTTGACATAAAGTCTTCTAAACAAGCTTCCATCTTATGGTTTGCCAACTGTTTTTATAATTGGTTATCCAGTTTTCTCTCTGATTGCTCACTGAGGGTGATGGTAGATGGCTCTCTGTCTTCTAACTTCTCCACTAATGCTGGTGTTCCCCAAAGTTCAGTTCTTTCTCCCACTCTTTTCCTCTTGTATATTAATGACCTTCTTCCATTGACTGAAAATCCTATCCATAGTTTTGGTGATGATAACACATTGCATTCCACTTTCCATTTTGAGAAACCTTGCCGTCCTGCTCAATCAGCTTCAACTTCTTGAATACCCGCTACCAATTCCATAAATGCCGATCTCCAGGTAATTCTTCAGTGAGGCAAAGACAACTTAGTTGATTTCAATCCTTCTAAAACTCAGTCTTGTCTTATATCTCATAAAAAAGATTCTTCTGCTCCTATGCTCATATTTGGTGACACCCTGATTTCTAGGCAAGATGATATATCTCTTTTGAGGATTACCTGGACTTCTAATCTCTCTCTTCACAAGCACATTACAAATATTGCTTCCTCTGCATCTAAAAAACTTGATTTTCTCTTTCGCTCTCGGCAATACTTTTCTTCCAAACAGCTGTTCACTCTGTACAAATTGCAAATCTGCCCTACCATGGAATATTGTTCCCACATTTGGGGCAGTGCCCCCAAAACCTCTCTCAGGCTTCTAGATTCCATTCAGAAGAGGGCAGTTAGGTTAATTAATGATTCATCTCTAACAGAGTCTTTCCACTTGCTGTCTCACAGACATACTGTTTCTGCTGCATGCCTTTTCTACAGATACTTCCACGGACACTATTCTTTTGAATTGGCTTCTATAATTTCTGTTCTTTCTTTCAAAACAGTCCGAACATGTGCCGTCACCAGCTAACATCCATTTACTGTCCAACTTCAAACTCACAGAACCAACTTTTCATCTTTTTCATTTATTCATTCATTCTGCCATTTTCTGAATAACTTCCTTCCTTCACACGTATTTCCTGAAAATTACAGTCTACAGAAGTTCAAGTCTAATGAAAACAAATACCTTCTTTCGTCTTGTCAACCTCCAACTGAGCCATGGTACTAAGTACTATAGGTTCCAATACCTCTCGTGTTTGGGATTTACATAAAAAAAAAAAAAAGAAAAAAAAAAGGAATATTTTTTTTATTGGAGAAAGGTTGTGAAGATAAAGGAGGTAGATGATAGGTGGACTATCCACCTGGAAACTGGAAGTTAAAAGGATAGAGGGCACCCATGTGAAGGGAGTCTACCTTCAATGGAGGGTTGGGGGAACTGTCAAGAGCAGCAAAATGTTTTTGGTGGTGGGGTTCCCCAGGAGAAAAGGTTGGGATGGGTCAGGGTGCCCTGTGTGTGGGGGGGGGGGAATGCACTGAGGATCGTGCTTCTCTTCTGTTTTATGATCCCACACTGGCCAGACCAGACCAGATGCAGAATGGTCTCAGCAAATCCCACATCATGACACAATGTTGGGCTCAAAATCAGCAAAGTGGTACTGCTAGGCTGTTCCCACTGCAGTCTAATTGGGGGGGGGGGGGGCTGCTAGAATAACACACTCTCCATGCACTAAACCTAACTACACAACTGTCATGCTTACATTTAAACATTTTAAATTTACATTAAAACACTTTTTTTGACATATTTGGGGCAGACTGGTTAAGACAGCACAGCTGTCACTCATACATTTGCCATCTTACAGTCACCATCATTCAGGCAGGATGCAGGTGCCACCTAGATATATACAGAGTTATTCAAAATGAAGTCCGGGGTTTCAAATACTCGAACATTTCAAACCCAGGCTCGATGCAGCTGAGTAAATCTTCTGAAACTTGGCTGCTGCTGTTGAAATGTCTTCATCATCCATTGTTGGAAATTCGACCAGGAAACCAAAAAAATAGTCGAATTCAAGCATTTCAAACCCCGGACTTCATTTTGAATAACCCTGTGTGTGTGTGTGTGTGTGTGTGTGTGTGTGTGTGTGTGTGTGTGTGTGTGTAAGTAATACTGAAAGAAAGTTAATAAATTGTAACAAACTGTAACTAATACCTATAGGCAACAGCAATGATGCATTACGACCATAATGTGTAAATAATATGTTGTATATAGCAATTAATATTGAAGACAATACCAAGATAGATTTACAGAAAATGCAAGGGATAATGTAAGGTTAGTAGCAGGGTAGAAAAAATAAATAAATAAAATAATAATAATATATAAAAAAAAAAAAAAAAAATATATATATATATATATATATATATACACATGTACGTACACACACACACACACACACACACACACACACACACACACACACACACACACACACACACACACACACACACACACACACAGTGGATTCCGGTCATTTGGGTCACTGGTTGATCGGGGCAGCCGTTTATTTGGAGCAAATCTTAAAAAAACAGAACCCAATTGAGAAAATAGCCAGGGTTTACTTTGCTTAATTGGGACAACATGCCGTTTAATCGAGGCAGGAGACCGCAGCACTGGAGATTACCCTACGATTGTCTCCGACCGTACATGATTCGGTCGGATTTCTGGAAGTCACAATCATAAAACAATAAAAACAATTAGTAGTCACCTGTTTATTGGGCTTTTCTGTTAGTGCAATCTATCATAAATGGATAGTAAACTCGATCTTATTGAATTTGCGATAATGCCGACAGCTGGAATTCTGTGGGTTATTATGGTGAAATGTGTTTACACTTTCATGGAATCTTCAATCATATAAAAAAATCAATTTTCAGAATCTTCTCTTCATTCCTATTTTTAAAGCTTCGTAACTTGTTACTCCATTCTCACTTTCGCGTATCGTGTTACTTGCAATTTGTGTGTGCTGTGTTCTTTGTTATTGATTGCTTATCTTTTTATTGTTTTAAATTTGACTATCCACAAATGTCAGTGAACAGAAGTGTCAACTAGTTAGTATGTACATATTACAGTACGTATTAATTATTCCGATTACCATGTATATTCTTCCGATTTTCATGTATCAATTAATTTTTTAATTGGTAAGGTAATAAGGGGTAAATGTGTGCTTAATATATCTTTACTTTTATAGCCTCTGGATAATATTCCTCCTATTTTTGCTAATTAGAATTACTGTTTAATAGAATTAAAATTCAATTCGCAAACGTGATCACAATGACTGGTGCTTACTACACATCGTAACGTGATTTGATTATACAGTGAACCAATTGTAAAGCGCGGGGGGGGGGGGGTCCATTGTATTTTTAACTTTCTTTTACGTGAAACTTTGAATAATTGGGGCAGCCAGCCACTTAATCGGGCCAAAATGCACTAGTCAGGATGTTTCCCAAATAATCAGAATTGACTATATTTATATATATGTACACCCAAAAAAAGGGAAAGAAGAGATATAAATTAAAACATATACATTCACATTAACTCTCACTAGAGGGATTTGCATTTCTTTCATGATGACTATCGTTACTGCTTCACGTCTTGGATACAGTAGATATGCCTTGCATTATTACTTTATATTATCTTTCTTTTGATTCTAAATTTTTATCTATCTTTTATGGTTTAGATTCAAATTACGTAATCTCTAAATTTATTATTATTATTATTTTATATAACTTAGCAGATATTGATCATTACAGAAACAGAGAACTCCTTGTCGTTTTTTGCCTTCAGTCTGGGTGGTTGGCCCCAGACAAAGTGACTAGATTGTGGGTAAGTAACGATAAGTTTTGTGTATATATTTTAATTTACATCTCTTCTTTCCCCCTTTTTTTGTATATATATATATACAAAAATTATCCTTTGCATTTTCTATAAATCTATCTTGGTATTGTCTTCAATATTAATTGCTATATACAACATATTATATACACACATATTTATATATATACACATGGTCTTTCAAAAATGATGGTCAATAATTTAAAGGTGAAAAGTACAAACTAAAATAAGCAAAAAAAGTCCCAGTGAACATCAGGCCACAAACGAGCCGTTTTCGAGATAATGCACATTTTCTGTTAAGATCCGCCACTGACTACAGGAGCAGTCTGTATTGGTGAGACCTTGTACACACTGGATATGGTAGGGGTACAGTAATTAGTAATGTAAAATTTGCCACACACACTGCTATGACTGAGTACACGCCCTTGCAGAGCAACCCTCCCCCCTGTCGAAATTCCTGGATTTTGTCCTATTCTTTCTAACACCCTTTCCTTAACATCAGGTGTTATGCTTCTGGAGCTACCTGCTTGTACTCCATGTGTGAAGCACCCATGTTCTCTAGAGCATTGATGTACCCTGATGAATGTGCACCTGTTGGGCTGTCTTTGGCGGAGAAATGCTTCTTGGTACAAACATGCAGTCTCGAGTGTACTCCCGTTGGCTTTACTATACATGAAGTGCATGTCCGCATACTCTACGTTGCTATAACCTCTTTCCATGTTGACTTTCCTTTGACAAGTACTAGTACGCCTGCTACGTCTCAGAGCATTGAGAAATGGGAAAGGGAGAGAATGAGCATAATCTAACCTAAACAAACAAGTCAGTGGTGAATCCCAACTAGAAATGTGCAATATCTCGAAAACGATTCATTTAAGGACCCATGTTTACTAGGCTTTTTTTGCATATTGTAGTCTCTACAGTTCACCTTTAAATTATTGACCATCACTTTTGAAACACCCTGTATATATATATAATGGATTAAAACGTGAAATGGAAATGGAGAGATAAAAATAAGAATAAAGATGATATGAGAAATGCACCTGAGCATACAAAGCAGTAGCAAAGGATGCAAAAATCTATATATGCAAGTTGGAATAAATAGGTCTGACAAAAGTGCGAAGATGGAAGCGTAATTTACACAGAATGCCAAACACTAATAGGAAAGGGATAGCAGAAACAGGAAATATTGTAGGTGTAAAAAAGAAGAAAGAACGTGAAAATCCTATATGTTATAATGAATTAAGAAGATTATAGGCTGAATTTAAAAGCCAATTAGAGAGGAGGGAACTCTAAAGTAAAAATGATTAAACTAATAAAAGTAATATTAGCTAGCATCAGATATGGGTGGCAAATTTAGCTAAAGTCGGGGGGGGGGGGGAGCAAAAATGCAATCAAATTTGATGTTAGTAAAAGTAAATTTTGATAGGTTAATTAATGATTCATCTCTAACAGAGTCTCTCCACTCGCTTTCTCATAGACGTACTGTTTCTGCTGCATGCCTCTTCTACAGATATTTCCATGGGCACTGTTCTTCTGAATTGGCTTCTATAATTCCCGCTCTCTCTTTCAAAACAGTCCGAACACGTGCCGCCACCAGCCAACATCCATTTACTGTCCAACTTCAAACCCACATAACCAACTTTTCATCTTCCTCATTTATTCATTCAACTGCTGTTTTCTGGAACAACCTTCCTTCATACGTATTTCCTGAAAATTACAATCTACAGAAGTTCAAGTCCAATGTCAACAAATATCTTCTTTCGTCTTCTCAACCTCCAACCCAAGCACGGTACTAAGTACTATAGGTTCTAATACCTCTCGTGTTTGGGGTTCACATAAAAAAAAAAAAAAAAAAAAAAATTTTGATACATGATCAGGTATTTCATCAGGGGACTAAACCTGATCATGTACCAAGGACTACATTTCTATACTTGGCCATACCTGTGGAAGAGAAGCAAATTTAAGAATAAAAGTAAATGGGATAAAGTAGTACAACTCGCACAAAATATGGGCACGGTAGTCCCAACGCAGTGTATGTTATACAGGTAGTCGCTGACTTATGACCATGTTAGGTTCCGACCGACCGGTCGTAAAGCGTTCTGGACGTAAGTCGGACCAGTTTAGGTAAATCAGACACTGTGTACAACACAATTGATTTACTATTTACAAAAATATTATGAAAAAGATATCAAATACTGTATAAAACCTAAAAAATATTTTATCTTAAAGATCTAAACAAAACATATGTAGAAAATAGATAAGAAATATTTTACTGGCCACTCGTGCTTGGCTGCAGGTCATCAATGTGGCCACTTGATGTAGTGGGAGTTGTTTTTTTCATAAACATGTTGATTTTTGTCTGAATTGTTTGTTTCCTTTTCTGCTCATAAATTTCACGCTATGGCCGAAAAGCATCTTGTACCATTCGTTCAATCCCTTAAAATCGTTCGATGTTTGGGTCCATTTCCTCAACCTTTTCCTTAGGTCGTAAGTCGATGTGTAAGAAGTTTATTTAGTAGAGAAAAACCTTCAGATAACCCTCTAGAGGTGAATTTTCTTTCTGGTTCTTCCTCCTCTTCATTTTTCTATCCTTTCTTCTTCCAAAGCGATAAGTTGTTCATTCGCAAGTTCTCCAGATTCTTGCCCTAGGAGCTCCTCAACGTCTTCCACTTCAATCTCTAAAGAAAGTCCATTTTCCAGTATTACAATATTTTCCGTAACCATTTCAAATTCATGTTCACTATTAAATTTATCAATAGTATTAACAAAATGCTGGACACAGTTTTTCCAGATTCCATTCATGCATTTCTTTGTCACAGTCTCCCACGCAGCTGCAATATTTTTGATGTATTTATAAATATCGTACTGTTTCCAAAACTCTTGTGAAGATAGTTCTGGGTTGGCATCTGTTGCGGCTATAGCTTGGGCAAAAGTGGTTCGAAGATAGTGCACCTTAAATGTGGCAATCGCCTCTTTGTCCATAGGCTGAATGAGTGGAGTTGTATTTGGTGGCAAATAAACAACTTTTACATCTGGATGGAGGTGGTCTAGGTGAGGTGGATGGCCAGGTGCATTATCTAAGATTAATACAATTCTGAAAGGAATTTCTTTTTCGAAGCAATATTCACGAACTTGAGGTACAAAACAATTTAGAAACCAGTCTTCAAACAATGTTAGAGTCAGCTAGGCTTTTCAGTTTGAACGTGCTTGTTGAGGCAGAGTGTGCTTGTTTACATTCTTGAACGCACAGGGATTTTCAGAATGATAAATTAAAAAAGGCTTCAGTTTAAAACCTGTGATGTTCCCACCAAGGAGCAAAGTCAGCCTATCTTTAAGTGCCTAAAACCAGGCATGCTTTTGGCTTCTTGGTGAATGTAAGTGCGTTCTGGCATCCTTTTCCACAACAATCCAGTCTCTCCACGTTGAAAAGCTGCTCTGGTTGATACCCTCCTTCCGTGATTATCTCATCCAGACTTTTAACAAACTCTTGAGCTCCTTCCACATCCACACTTGCTGATTCTCCAGTGACTCGAACCATATGAAGGTTGAATCTTGTTTTGAATCTTTTGAACCATCCTGCACTTGCTATAAATGTCTGCGTGTAATCTTTTCCGCCGCGTTTCTTCAGCGTCTGAAAGAGACTCCTAGCCTTCGAATGCACTGTAAGAAGGCTTAAGGGTGTTCAATTCTGTATCTGATCTTCCATCCAAAGAAACAATAATTTTTCCATTTCATGGATGGGCCCTGTACGTTGTTTTGTTATCACTGTTGCTCACATGGGTGCTGAACCTTTAACAATTTCACAAATCCTTTCTTTGTCTTTCAAAATCGTCGACACTGTAGAATGAGATAACTTAAAATCACATGCGATCGCGTTCACCTTCTTTCCTTCTTCATGCTGCTTGATCACTTTCAATTTTGTGTCTAAATCAATGGCCTTTCTTTCTTTCTCGACAGGTCTAGGAGCAGATAAAGGCACTTTCCTCTTGGTTGACATGTTTAAGGGTTTTAAAAAAATGCTAATTGTAACACAAATATAACTCAACCAAAAATAGTGAACGTAATATGTATGCAAACAGAGATCGAGACGCATGAATCACAACATACATACATCGGTAAGATGTAAGAAGCTTATTCACACCAAATACATGTTACTGGGCAGTGGGCTGACGCTACATGCACAACTGCTCCCATTAAGCTTCGGGGACCACACGGATAGGGCGTGTGAGTGTAGTAGAAAAATCAGAGAGCAGTGCATTAAGAGAGGGGGTTGACGTGTGTATAGCATTCTTCCTAGCAACAATCTTGTATGTATGCTTATCTCAGACTGAAACGCGGTGCGAGATGCAGTAGCAGTCGTAAGTCGATGACTACCTGAATAACAAATTAAATTAAAGTGAATTAAGAAGTAATGTGAAAATAAAATTAAAATAGGATGTGTTCAGTGTAAAAAAAAGAAATAGAAAATAGTTCCACATTTACTGCTTGTAGTCTCAATCCTACTTCCACTATTATTAAACAACTTTTAGCTTTGCACAAAAAACTACATACTGAATTACAAAATTCCACCCTATCCTTTCTATATATGATAGCCAAATTTCACAAACAACCCGTTGCTTTAGATTCATTAGTAGTGCCAAAAACAGTGGCTGCGACCTCCCAGGTAAACAATTCTTTAAATTTCTAAATACTACTTTCAATAATCTTTCATCTACATGAATCATAAACAATAACCAAGCGGTCATTAACACCTTCAAATCTGATATCACCATATCCAGCACAGAAACATGATTTCACAAACCTTTTTTACTTCAATTCCCCACAACTTACTTGAATTTGTGCTAAAACAGCTTTATCAAAATACAAAGACAAATTAAATATCAGTGAAAATATATGAAAAATTATGTCAATCTCTGTTTACTTAATAATTTTATTTTCAATGGCAAACACATATAAACAAACCATTGGAGTACCTATGGATTCTCAAAATTTCAGTTTAGTTTCTAATATATTCTTACATTATTATGAAGAATGTATACGCCATAAGCAACCCTAACCATAACCTTTTAGCATTTCATTATGTAGATTACATCCTGGTTTTAAACACAAACTTTGAACCCATAGCCAAAGCAATATAGCATGACCACTCCCAATGCAGACATCATACATGCCTAGCGAATAATACAGTGCACGTGTCAAGTTCCCACACCACAAACACATAAGGCTTGATGTGTTTGGTCTGTGAACACAGTAACAGCCTCTATCATGGGCAAAGTACACTACCTATCAGACCTGAAAAAAGGCATGATCATCGGATATCTGGTCAGGGGTGCCAGCATTTACAAAACAGCAGATGTTGTGAAATGCTCATGTGCTGCAGTGGTGAGTGTGTATCAAGACTGGATGAATGGGACAGTTTTGATTACAAGACGTGCAAATTGTGGAGCCCCAGGCGCCATTGATCCCAGAGGTGGACATTGGCTGAAACGGTTGGTCAGGAACAATCGGCACGTTACTGTTGCTCTACTGGACGTCCAAATGACCTGCGGGGCCACCAGAAAGGTTTCCAACACAGCAGTGCAGCGACCCTGTTGCACATTAGGCTCCGGAGCAGAAGCTTCGTGACAGCACCCATGCTGACGGCCATTCATCGCAAACAACAGCGTCAGTTTGCACAGCAATACCAACACTGTACCCCAGCCAAGTGGCAACGGGTGGCCTTCTACAATAAATCATGGTTTCTGCTCCACAAGTGGATGAATGGTGGTGTATGAGGCATGAAACCTCTGAGAGCAGACATCCGGACACGACTGTTGGTAGAAGGCAGGCTGATGGGGGCAGCGTTATGGTCTGGGGAATGTTTTCATGGCATGGCTTGGGTCCGGTGATACCTCTGGGGGGGCGGGACCTCGAACGCAAATGGTTACCTATCGATCGTTGCCGATCAGGTACGCCCATACATGCAGACCATGTTCCGTGGGGACGATGGTACCTATCAGCAAGACAATGTGCCATGCCATGTCACCAGAATTGTCCGTGAGTGGTTTGAGGAGCACAATGAAGACTTCAAGCTACTCCCTTGGCCACTGAATTTCTCGGATCATAACCCAATTGAAAATCTTTGGGACCACCTCTATCTACACATCAGACAGCTGGATCCTCCACCAAGGAACCTACAGGAACTCCGGGGTGCACTGCTGTCTGCATGGTCACAGATACCCGTAGCAACCTTCTGCAGATGACTTATTGAGTCCCTCCCACAGAGCCTGGCTGTGGTTTTTTTTTTTTTTTTTTTTGTGAACCCCAAACACGAGAGGTATTAGAACCTATAGTACTTAGTACTGTGCTTGGGTTGGAGGTTGAGAAGACGAAAGGAGATATTTGTTGACATTGGACTTGAACTTCTGTAGATTGTAATTTTCAGGAAATACGTATGAAGGAAGGTTGTTCCAGAAAACGGCAGTTAAATGAATAAATGAGGAAGATGAAAAGTTGGTTCTATGAGTTTGAAGTTGGGCAGTAAATGGATGTTGGCTGGTGGCAGCACGTGTTTGGACTGTTTTGAAAGAGGAAGCGGGAATTATAGAAGCCAATTCAGAAGAACAGTGCCCATGGAAATATCTTTAAAAGAGGCATGCAACAGAAACAGTATGTTTGTTTGTTTGTTGTTTGTTTGTTATTTGGTTTTTAGGAGCATTAGCAACTAAGGCCATATTGCTCCGGGATATGCGGTGGTCATTCCCTGACCTTTCTGCATCCTCCATATTTGGTGGTGACGAGCTCGAACCCCGGACTAATCAAGAAGCATGTGCTATGCACTGCTGCTCCTTCCCACCTGGCTACGGAGGCGCCTGAAACAGTATGTCTATGAGAAAGCGAGTGGAGAGACTCTGTTAGAGATGAATCATTAATTAACCTAACTGCCCTCTTCTGAATGGAATCAAGAAGCCTGAGAGAGGTTTTGGGGCACCACCCCAGATGTGGGAACAATATTCCATGGCAGAGCGGATTTGTGATTTATACAGAGTGAGCAGCTGTTTGGAAGAAAAGTAACGCAGAGAGAGAAAGAGAAAACCAAGTTTTTTAGATGCGGAGGAAGCAATATTTGTAATGTGCTTGTGCCAAGAGAGATTAGAAGTCAGGGTAATTCCCAAAAGAGATATCATCATTTTGCCAGAATCGGAGTGTCACTAAAGATAAGCATAGGAGCAGAAGAATCCTTTTTGCGAGATCTAAGACAAGACTGAGTTTCAGAAGGGTTGAAATCAACTAAGTTGTTTTTGCCACACTGGAGAATTACCAGAAGATCGGCATTTAAGGAATTGGTAGCAGATTTTTGAGAAGTTGAAGCTGATTGAGCAGGACAAAGTTTCTCAAAATGGAAAGTGGAATGCAATGTGCTATCATCGGCAAAACTATGGATAGGATTTCCAGTCAATGGAAGAAGGTCATTAATATACAAGAGGAAAAGAGTGGGGGAAAGAACTGAACCTTGAGGGACACCGGCATTAGTGGAGAAGTTAGAAGACAGAGAGCTATCTACCATCACCCTCAGTGAGCGATCAGAGAGAAAACTGGAAAACCAATTACTAAATACAGTTGGTAAACCATAAGATGGAAGCTTGTTTAGAAGACCTTTATGCCAAATACGATCAAAAGCCTTTGAGATGTCAAGAGCAACTACCGTGTTTCACCGAACCTTTCCATTGAATTAGTCCATAAATGGGTAACATAAGCCAGAATATCACCAGTGGATCTACACTGACGGAATCCATACTGGTGATCGTTGATCAGACAGAAGGTTTCTAGATAAAGAGTTGGTTAATTGATTTCTCCATTAATTTAGAAAGAGTAGAAGTAATTGCAATGGGACGATAATTGGATGGGAGAGATTTGTTACCCTTTTTAGGAACTGGCTGGATATGATATCATCATTCTTCTCTTTCTCGGTGATTCCCCTTCTACTTCTGACGCACGCACCCACCCACACACACACACCACTCTCACTCTCTCTCAGGATAACTTGGGAATTTTTTTTTTGGCTGGTGCAGCATAAGCTTTAGGCTTCCTTGCACCATACAGCTAATAATAATAATAATAATAATAAGCAAATTTCCAAGCAGAAGGAAAAACACCTTTGGAATAAGAAAGTGAAAAAAAGGTGGCAAAGAATAGTAGTTCAGGAGCACAGGTTTTGAGAACAAGTGGAGAAATACCATCGAGACCTGGAGCTTTCTTAGCATCAAGATTCATCAAATCCTTCTGACATCCTTTTGACGGAAGACCACAGGAGGCATTGAATGGAGCGTGTTGGGAATGGTGGGAGGTGTTTTACCAAGATCATTAATACATGAGTTGAAAGAAAAATGGGATGCTAGCAGGTCAGCTTTATCCTTGGCTGAAGTGACAACAGAACCATCTGGTTTGGACAGAGGTGGGAGCAGAGATGGGCAAAAGATGCGGCCAATAGCTTTGGTGAGAAACCAGAATGCTCGGCTATCATTAGGGCAAGAAGCAAGTTTTCTACTCTTAGGCTGTTCAAACTCTAGTTTGGACTGATTAATAACTGCTTGCGAGCTTTGCTGTAGGCAGAAAATGAAACTGAAGAATTAGAAACTGTTGTGAGCTTTGCTGTAGGCAGAAAATGAAACTGAAGAATTAGAAACAAGCGAATTACGATATGCAACATTCTTCTCTTGAACAGCCTTAGCACATTTATTGGAAAACCAAGGTTTAGATAAAAGACGAGATTTTAAAGTGGAGTGTGGGATAAAGGATTCCATTCCTGCAAGAATAATTTCACTGACACGATCTGAGCAAACATTGACATCAGAAGTTTTGAAACAGTAATCCGACAAAGGAAAAAGAAGAAAAGAAATCTCGCAGGTAATCCCATTTTGCATTCTCGTAATGCCAAACAGCACGAGGTTGGGAATAGCCATGAGATAAAGGCTCCATTGGAGAAGAGACAATCACCAAGTTGTGATCCGAAGTGCCTAATGGACCTCTCACTTCGACCATGTACTTAGAAGGGTTGTTTGTGAGGAAAAGAACAAGCATGTTGGCTGTATGATTAGGATTGCCCGGTATTCTTGTAGGTAAATGAACAACGTGTGCAAGGTCATTAGTAATTGCAAAAGCCTCAGCATCTCGACCTGCAGGGTCGGTGTGACTAGAAAACGGAAGCCAGCTGGAGTTGTGAACATTAAAACCACCAAAGAAAATTACCTCACTGTTAGGAAAGTTGGACTGGAGAAAGTCGAGTTGCAAAGAGAGGAAGTCAAAGAGTTCCCAGTGATTAGTGGAGTTGGGAGAACGGTAGAGACAAGAGATGAATTTGACACAATGAAGTAGAGAGATTTTAAGCCAGAGAAGATCAAAGAGAGGAGTTTCCAAATTGCCAAGTATCTGACAATATCAGAACGGACATATGCACCATCGTTGAGGCGAAAGGAATCATACAGCGAATAATTTGGGCATCTGAGATGAGCAGTAGTTGAATCAACCGATAACTGAGATTCTGTCAGAAAAAGTACACGGGGTTTGGCAGACTGCAAGAGGAAATGGACACGGCTGAGATTAGAATTTAGACCACGTATATTTGTGAAATGAATTAGGAAGTGTTTGGGAGGTTTAGATCTTTTCGAAGATAAGCTTGCTCTATTAGTTTGACAATTCATGGTGTATTCAATAGTAAGAAATAGTGGGTGGGACATGCTGTATGAAGTAATGAAATTTTTGGATATGGTGTACACACGGTAAGCATATACCCAGATCCTTGACATAACGTGGCCTCGACAATGCCCCTCACATACACACTACTCGGACTCCCTCCAGTCACTATCTGACAGAGTAGAGGTAGCAAGATTATACACTAGCTGATCCGGAAGCCTCATAGAGAGTTACCAATAGGTTCTGTCCGGTGTACTAACGAGCGGCCGGCCTGCGAACACCGTTTTAGAGCTGTACCCTCGAAATGTAAGAAAAAAATATATATTGGATCTCGTCACGATGTTCATCATAACCTCAAAAGTCATCAATCATACTGCATGATGGAAGAGATGGGGAAGGGTTGACTGGAACTTAGCTCTAGAGACTAAACATGGATTCCACCACTTCAAGCCACCAATAAGCAAAGTGGTGGTATTGCACCGGTTAATGAGAACATGGAGGGACGGCATTCCTCCATCTGGTGTGGGTGCCACACCTCGATTCCTGCTTGTGTTGGTTCACACCTGGGTGGTCACCTACCATGTACTTGTGCATGGAGGTTATACCCAAGATTACTAACGGTCCCACCGTTGTGAAGATGCAAGCAGAGGATCTGGCTGTTACAGACCGTCTGGACTTTGCCGAAATTGGGTCCACTTGACTTGAGTGTCACCCGAAGATCAGTTCCATCAGTGTTTTAGACTTCCAGGTAGCAAGTACAGCTTGTCTGGCATATCTGAGGGAATGTCTGTGACAACCTCAAGGACCAAAGACTATACTTATAAGACTATAATACTAATAATACTATACTTATATAGCCTCCAAAAGTTTATAAACCCTTCACTTTGATATATATGGACAATTCCAACTTGGATTTTAGAATATGTTAGTGTATTTTATAGTTGTACTTTTACAGTCTCTAAAATGTATGGTGCATAATAACCCTGCCATTTGGTCTTCAGTCAATTAATCATTGCCTGCTTGTTGTTACCCAACGTTTACACTTGATTTCATTATTGATACACCTTTGGATTTATTCACCACTCTATCACCATTGGATTTATTTATTTATTATTACTGCAATTATCCTATGTACCTGTTTACTTCCAATTAGTTGAATAATTCTATTTGGAATCTTCAATATGACTTTATTTACTATAATAAGGGCCCCCTTATAGTCTTCATAGCTTTTGTTGCAAATAATCCTACCATTTGGACGACAGACCATTATTCTTGACCAACGTTTATCCCTTAGGTCACGGGCGGCAAACTTAATTTGTGATGCGAGCTACTTTTTTTTCTTCAAAATGTTCTGTGATCTACCATCTCAAGAATTTCATTGCACATGGATAAAAAAGTTAATTACTGTGATAAGGCCAACCGTAAAGAATCTTTAGCAAATCCGTAAGAGTAGAGCAATTCTTCGCCTTTGTTTGTTTCAAATATGAAAAGGCAGATTCATATAGATATGTGGAACCAAACCCGGAATTTAAAAGTTCACTGCATTTTTTTACATTTGGGGACCTTTGTTGGCAAACATATCTCCAAAAGTCATCTTCTGATAATCTGGTTTTTAGGAAGATATCATTTAGCAATGTAATAATTTCGTTTTCAAGTAATATTTTCTCCGTGTGAAAAATCTCAGCAATTTTTTCTGCAATTTGTTTTATATCCAAGTCAACATTAAATGAATAAGAAATATATTGAATGTCTTCAATTGTTTTAAAATCACTGAATCTGGTTTCAAAATTGTCCACAACCTTCTCAATTTCAGAAACATATTTCTCACTATTAAATTGAAAAACAGAGAATTTTTACAAATGATCTTGCATATTTGCAAAATTATCAGATTTTTTTTTTCTTTGAGATCCTTAGCCATTACCAAAAATTGATATTTATATGCAGAAATACTACTAATCAGTGTGTTGAAGTACTAATCAGTGTGTTGAGCCTGAAGCACTGTCTCTAGTGTGTTACTGCTTTAGCTACATTTATCAATTCAACTGAATATGTTCTCACTATTATTTCCTGCCTCGTCTTTCTACTATGCGTTACTTGAAAATTCCAGGTATCGATTTTATACTCAGCCTAGTACTTTTAATATCTTTTCCTTATCTTATTATCTTTATACTTTCTATTTCTACCTTTTCTGATTTGCTATTAGTGCAATATGAGGGTGGTACGAATGTTCTTACTATCCTTAGCTCACGCCATCTTTGCCTTTATTTAGCTACACTTTTATCCCTTCCCTATCCTCAATTCACTCCCTGGCCTTATACCATTTGCTTGTAGAATATGTAAATTCTATTTACATATTATAATAAATTCTATTAACATATTCTATCAAATTTCTATTTACATATTCTACCTAAATTCAAAATCACAACTTTAGCCTATAATTTTTTTTTTTTTTTTGCACTGAACACATCCTATTTTTATTTTTATTTTATTTTCACATTACTCCTTAATTCACTTTAATTTATTTTGTTATATAACATACACTGTGTTGGGACAACCTTGTCCATATTTTGTGAGAGTTGTACTGCTTTATTACATTTATTCTTAAATTTGCTTCTCTTCCACAGGTATGGACATGTATAGAAATGCAGTCCTTGGTACATGATCAGGTGTAGTCCCCTGATAAAATACCTGATCATGATTTGATTGTATTTTTGCAACCCCTCCCTTTTTTCGACTTTAGCTAAATTTACCCACCTGTATTATAACATATAGGTTTTTCACATTCTTTCTTCTTTTTTATACCTATGATATTTCCTATTTCTGCTATCCTTTTCCTATTAGTGTTTGGCATTCTATGTAAATTATGCTTCCGTCTTCGCACTTTTATCAGATCTAGTTATTTCAACTTTCACATACGCATGCAACGCACGCACACCCACGTGTTCAAAGAAAGTGCATCACTTAGGAATTTCACATTTCTAACCCTTTTTTGCGATGGTATATTACATTAATGACTGGCATCACAAACAGAAATATAAACAAAAGATATTTATTAATAGTTAAGGCAAACCTAAATAATATTTGACAGGTGCTCTCAAAATATTCCAAAATGAGAATTTGCAACCTTTATACAACAGTTTTGGTAAACATGACAATTATGGCTGAAATGTTATCAGAAGCCCTCAATTTGCTTCAGTTTATCATTTTAAATGGAAAAAAAAAAAAAAAAAAAAAAAAAATGAAAAGTTCACCAGGTGCAAACTAATATTTAGTTGAACTGCCTCTGGCCCTAATGACAGCAGCACACTCTCGAGGCATTGACAAGATCAATTTCTGAAGATAATCAACTGATAGTTTGTGGTTCCAAACACGAATTATGGCTTCCTGAAGTTCATCACGAAGGGTGTTTGGTTTCTTTCTGGCAACTACAGATTCCACGCGATGCCAAAAGTTGTCTATAGGTCCGAGCTGTTTCCTGGCCACATAAGAGTTGTAAAGGACCATTGTTCCAACCATTTTTTCACCTATAACAAATGTAAACATATTACTGTCGAACCTCTAATGCAGAAATGAAGCTAAAGTAACTACAGAAGCGCCTACTTACACTTTTCGCCCAATGACAAGGAGCAGAGTCAGCCTGAAAGGTGCAGTTACTTGGCAAGTTGAAATAGTCTCTAATGGTTGGCAGCAATTTACCTTCCAATATAGCCAAGTATCCACTGGCATTTACGGAACCTTTTATGAACTGCAGGTAACCCACTCTGCAATACGAAATTCACCCCCCATATCATTTGGCTGGTAGGGAATTTCACTGTAAAAACCATACAGTCTGGATGGTATTCTTCACCATGTCTACGGAAAATTGTTTGTCTCCCACAGAGCCATGCAGGTTGAATTTCTTATCATCCGAGAAAATAACTTACTTCCACTGCTCAAGGGTCCATTTGACATGCTCCTTACACCAAATTAATTGGCTTTTTTCATTTTTTGTGTGAGGAGGGGCTTCTTCTTGGAATGACGGGCTACAAGTCCATTTTTGAAGAAGCATCTTCGGACTGTTACTGCACTTGCTACCATTCCTGTATGTTCTTCTCATTCTTTTTTCAGCTCAGACGAAGAAGCTTTATGATTTTTAAGGCATAAGCACTTCAAAACGCAGTCCTGTTTTGGTGTAGAGACTCGTTTACATCTGGTTCCTTTTTTCCTATTAGCAGAACAAGTATTCTTGAGTTTGGAAAGAAATTTACTCACTGTCGACTGATTACAAGACACACTATAAGCAATATGATGGGAAGAACATTCTTCCTCACGTAACTCATATCCTGACACAAGCAAGGAATGACTGCAAACCCCCCCCCCCCCCCACGAGATATTATATCATCACCTATGCATGTCAATCTTATCTGATGCAATCTGTATGAAATATTGCCATACACTTATGTTATTCGGACGACAATTACAATTTTAAGGGATTATGCACTTTTTTTGAACACCAGTGTATATATATTTTTTATTTATTTCAATATATATTTCAGTAATTTGTATTTCTATATTTAATTTTTGTATTAATTTGATCATATTTAAATGGGGGTAGTGTGACGATGTGCTATTGCTGGTTCGTACCGCCATCTATAGCCTAATTTGTTTCTATATATTTTCAGTTCAACTATTGTTTTGTCAGTGGTGTGGTTTGGCTAAGCAAGTATTAGGCTTTCTGTTTTATTATTTTTCGCTGCATAAGGACCACTGCTATGCAAATCTATTGCATCGGCGGTCTGATCTTTAGTAGCATTCTGTCATTGCATGGATTTGTTTAGCATTCAAAATGCAGTGATTCCCTGACTATTATTGTCCTCATGGTCCTCTGTCAAGATGGGGCATAATGGTCAGTCTATTTTATTTTATTTTATTTTATTAATTTTCAGTTTATTTGGTCATGTAATGTTGTTAGTTTACGTTTCCACCTTAGTGAGATTTTACATAATTCGGAAATGGGTGCTTACCAGGAAGCGCCGCTAAATTTCTTTTAATTGGCTTAATTTCTAAATTATTTTAGGAACATTGCTTCAACACTACTTTTTTCTTTTTTACCCCCCTTATATTTTTCTGTTATTGTTATTTTATTTGGTTCAGTTCATTTTCACTCTACTGGTTTGCCATGCATTGATGAAATAGTTACAGTTAATGAAAGGTTATTAAGTCAGGTATGACAGATGCACCTAAAAGTGCAAAGCAGCATTAAAGGATGCAAGAGTGTATATATAAGTTTATATTAATATACTGATTTCAAAATATAAGAGCAATGAAGCTCAATCCTTCCTACTTAAGTACTATTTATAAATTATAAAGATTTACTCATACCTTTTGATAGGAAAATTCTTCAGCCCAAAGCTCACATCAAATTGTTCCAATTAATACATTATGTGAAAGGGCTAAATTTATAACATTATAATATGCTTTAAAAATATTGTTAAATATACACGAGTTTCTTAAAAACTAATCTTGTATTCAACCCACCCAAAACTAAACCAACCAGCAAAATCAGACTGGAAATCAAAATTACTTAAAATATTTTTGACTAAACTTCTTTATAAGGCACTAGATTATTTTGGTATGATCCATGCTCACAAGAAGTAAAGTGACACACTTAACAATATCCACTCTTATATAATAAGATTCAATTAAAATAAGAGCTCTGTGACAAGATTAATTTTTGTTAACCGATGTAAATAGTGCTATTTACACATGCACGTAAAGGTCCACGAGTCCGAAATAGTGTATGGTCTACGTACATTTATAGAGTTATGGATTAATTTCATTTCAAGTTTCGGTTATTAAGAGCTTTGTATATTCGTGTTGTGTATTAATTACTCTTGCCTCATTAAAAAGAAAAATATGATTCCCATGGATGGCATGAAAGGAAAGTTCAGATGCACCTATCCTTTTTGCCCGCTCACATCTTTCAATGTATATTCAACAACACCAGGCATCTGTGAATGCAAGAAGTACAGGTGTGTCTGAACTTTCCTTTCATGCCATCCATGAGAACCATGTTTTTCTTTTTAATGAGGCAAGAGTAATTAATACACAACACGAATATAAAAAGCTCTTAATAGCCAAAACTTGAAATAAAATTAATCCCCAACTCTATAAATGTACATAGACCATACACTATTTTGGACTCGTGGACCTTTACGTGCATGTGTAAATAGCACTATTTACATTGGTTAACAAAAATTAATCTTGTCACGGAGCTCTTATTTTAATTGAATCTTATTATATAAGAGAGTGGATATTGTTAAGTGTGTCACTTTACTTCTTGTGAGCATGGATCATACCGAAATAACCTAGTGCCTTATAAAGAAGTTTAGTCAAAAATATTTGAAGTAATTTTGACAATTGTCTTTGGTTTCCGGCCTGATATTGCTGGTTGGTTTAGTTTTGGGTGGGTTGATGTACATCGACTACACTTTGCTCTTCCTTTTGGCAGTGAGTAGATAATGTAAATTGAATAGAAGATTAGTTTTTAAGAAACTCGTATATATTACGAGTTAATATTAACAATATTAACTCGTAATATATTAATAATAATTAATATTAACTTTAAAAATATTAACAATATTTTTAAAGCATAATATCATGTTATAAATTTAGTCCTTTCACATAATGTATTAATTGGAACAATTTGATATGAGCGTTGGGTTGAAGAATTTTCCTATCAAAAGGTACAAGGATCTCTTTATAATTTACAATTAATATATTGAATAAAGTATGCATAAATGGATGTGAAAATTACACAGAGGGCCAGAAACTAGAAGGGTGAGGATAGTAGAAAAAGGAAGTGTAGTAGATATGTGAAAGGCAAAAGAATGTTAATATCCTAAAAGTTATGATGAATTAAGGAAATTATGGGCTGAATTACACAGCCAATAGAAGGTGGGTGAACTGAAAAGTAAAATACAAATAAAATAAAAATAAAAAGTGGTATAGCTGTCATCAGATGTGGGAGGAAACATATTTGGATAATGGTCAAATACAGGTAAGGCAAAGGTGCAGAATCTGATGTCAGCTGAAGCAAATATTGATACATGATCAGGTAATTTCATCAGGGGACTACACCTGACCATGTATCGGGAACTGCGTTTCTATACTTGTCCATAGTAGTAGAAGAAAGGTGAAAGGCCAAAAAGCAACAAAAATGTAATTAGCACTTTCTAATACAGTATGGACAAGGTAGTCCCAACGCAGTGTCATTTATTAAGGTTAAAATAAGGATCAAGTTAGAATAAGATATGGTTAATATAAATATGTAAAGTTTTATGTAGGATTTAAAAGTTATAATTTTGTGGAGATGGAATTCAATAATATGATAATTCGGTAATTTGGAACAAGCACATGGTATAGGGTGAGGCATTAAATTGAGGATAGGGAAGGGGAAAAAGGAGTACATAAATAAATATAAAGACAAAAAATAGCAATAGAAGTAGGATAATAGGAACGTTCGTATCACCCTCGTATACACCAATAGTTTTACAAATGGGAAGAATGGTAGAAATAGAAAGATAAAAAGCAAAGAAAAAGTTATTAAATAACACAAAGCTAGCTGGGGTTGTGAAGCCCAACTTATAGTAAGGGCTCTGGCTTTGTAAGCGTTAATATAAAAGGGGGCTAATACCAAACGTTTGTATTGTAAGGAAAAGACAAGCATAAAAACATGTAAATCGAAACATACTGAGAGATGAACCGGGAAAAAAAAAAAAAAAAAAGAAAGTATAATAAGAAAGTCAACAATACCTAGAGTTTTCAAGTATATATATATATATACTATTAGTATGGAGTAAAGTATAGTCTAAAGAACTATCTGTTCAATCCATAGTAAAATTGCAAGAAAGTACCTGTAAAGAAATTTATGAAATTAGTAATGTGTAATTACTTATTGTTGCAATTACGATGATTTTGGCATTTTCTTCAGGAGTCAGCTGCCAAAACCAAGCAAAATGCAACAGTTAAGCAAGTTCACTGTTTCTAACAAGAGATATACTCAGTACCCAGTAAATTACAGAGTTAAAGAAGTTAACAAAAGCTATAATAGCTGATATATATCTTGTGGCTGAACCTACAGAGGCGGAAAAAATAATAACTGGCATAAAAAAGAAAAACCTAAGGAAATAATATTCAAAGATAGAAAGAAAAGAAATGAATTTAAATTTGAAGAAAGAATGAGATGGAATTAAAATAAATTAGTGGGTAAAAGTATCAACTGGTTACCAACTGCAATAATTTCCTGTAAGACTTTGCCTACGTCTATCATCCAGAGCTTAGACTGGAAAAAACTAATAGCAATAACCTTTCTGCATATTATCTAGACTTGGATATTAACCTCCATAACTTTCAGACTACCATAAACATAATGCATTCAACTTCAAAATAGTCAACTTCACACACTGGCACTCCAACATTGCAAAGAAAATTCATGCCAACATCATTCTCTCTCTCTCTCTCAGTGTATAAGAATAGCTATTATATGTAACAGCTACAACTTAGTCACTCTTAACATAAAATATCTCTACAATAAATTGCTGGATAACAAGTTTCCAGCAGCCTACCTCCACTTTCATTTCAATAAAGCTCCCCACATTTTATTTTACAAAATTTAATCAGATACCCTATAAATATAAAATGTATATTATAAAGCAGTCAATCACTTATCAGGCTGTGTAAATATGTATAGCATATACCCCTTAGCCTCTTTGGTGTCTCACAGTCTGATAAACTTGTGCCCACCAATTGACTAACCTACTGGGGTATCCTTATTTTAAATTTTATATAATTTTCTTAATTTTTAATTCATTTTTTATTATTTACTTTAACTCTTTACGTATTAAAGGAAATAATATACATTAAAGGAAGTAAAGGAAGGAAATAATATACATTAAAGGAAATAATTTATACTTTAAATGTATTTCTAACATTTTTAACACAATTGACTTAAACACTTGTAACTTGCTCCCAGAACTTCATTCGGGGTCCTACTATAGGAATGGGAATTGCAACCCCAAACTGCCCGTGCACCACCTTTGTCACTCTTCCTCATAAAACTATTTACAATTATTAAACTCTATTTTGCTTTCCTTCTTGAGCGCAATTAGGTTTTCGAAAGAACTCAAGATGCTATTTTCTACTACATTTACTGTTTTCGCCTTACAATAAATTCAGCATCTATTTTACACTTTCTATTTTACATTATGCTTTCCTGGGATGCATGCTACATGCATTTGATGAGTTCTCACCCAATCATAATTCTATGTTCTATTACTTCTTCTTTCCAATACATGAGGTCACTTCACCTCAAAATATATATGCCAAGTTATAGTGGGAATCTCTCTTTCGGAATCAGCGTGTTGGCTTATGCCTACACTCCAGCATCAGCATGGCACATTAGTAAGTACCACTTTGACCAACTGATTTATTTTCTTTCTATCTTTGAATATTATTTCCTTAGATTTTTATTTTTTATGCCAGTTGTTATTATTATTCTGCAGGGTCAGCCACAAGATATACATCAGCTATTATAATCTTTCTTCACTTTTGTTAACTTCTTTAACTCAGTATTTACTGTGCACTGAGTATATTTCATGTTTGAACCAGAAGCCTTGCTTAACTGTTGCATTTCCCTTGGTTTTGGCAGCTGAATCCTGAAGCAAATGCCAAAATCATCGCAACTGCAACAATAAGTAATTTCACATTACTAATTTCATATTTCTTTACTGGTAATTTCTTTCAGTTTTACTATGGATTCAACAAATAGTTCTTTAGATTATACTTTATCACATCATTGACGTGATGTGATAAAGGAAAACATCATTGACGTTGTCACAGACAATCTCTCAGACATGTCAGACAAGCTGTCCTTGCTACCTGGAGGCGCCTCCATAGCCAGGTGGGCAGGAGCAGCAGTACATAGCACACGCTTCTTGATTAGACCAGGGTTCGAGCCCATGACAACCAAATATGGAGGACGCGGAAAGGTCAGGGAATGACCACTGCATATCCCTGGGGCAATATGGCCTCACATGCTAATGCTCCTAAAAACCAAATAACAATAACAACAACAACAAAAACTTGCTACCTGGAAGTCTAAAATGCTGATGGAACTGATATTCGGGTGACACTCAAGTCAAGTTGACCTAATTTCGGCGACATCCGGACGGTCGGTAACAGCCAAATCCTCTGCTTGCACCTTCACGACGGTGGGACTGTTAGTAATCCTGGGTATAACCTCCATGCACGAGTCTATGGTGGGTGACCACCCAGGTGTGAACCAATGTAAACAGGGGTCGTAAACAGCTTGTCAGAGGCAGCATTCCTCCATGTGGTGTGGGCACCACATGGAGGAATGCTGCCTCTCTATGTTACCAGGTAGTACTAGGTGGTAGATGACTCTCATCAACCGGTGCAATACCACCACTTTGCTTATTGGAGGCTTGAAGTTGTGGAACCCATGTTTAGTCTCTAGAGCTAAGTTCCGGTCAATCCTTCCCCATCTCTTCCATCAGGCAGTATGAGTAATGGCTTTTGAGGTTATGATGAACAACGTGGCGAGATCCATTATTCCTTACATTTCGAGGGTAAAGCTCTAAAACGGTGTTCGCTGGAGGGAGTCCGAGTTGTGTGTATGCGGGGGGGGGGGGGCATTCTCGAGGCCACATTATGTCAAGGATCTGGTTATATCCTTACCATGTGTATGCCATATCCAAAAATTTCATTACTTCATACAGCATGATCCACCCACTTTTTCTTACTATTGAATACACCACGAATTGTCAAACTAATAGAGCAAGCTTATCTGCAAAAAGATCTAAATCTCCCAAACACTTCTTAATTCATTTCACAAATATATGTGGTCACAGTTCTAATCTCAACGATGTCCATTTTCACTTGCAGTCTGCCAAACCCCTGTACTTTTTCTGACAGAATCTCAGCTATCGGTTAATTCAACTACTGCTCATCTCAGATGCCCAAATTATTCGATATGATTCCTATCGCCTGAAAGATGGTACTTATGCATATGTCTGTTCTGATATTCCCTGTCAGAGACTTGGTAATTTGGAATCTCCTCTCTTTGATCTTCTCTGCTTTAAAATCTCTCTACCTAGGAGTAGGAGTGTGTTATAGGCCTAATGACTCGAATGACTACAATGAAAAATTGTACAGAGAAATAGACTGGGCTAGTAAATCGGAATGTCTTATAATGTAAGATTTTAACTTCCCAGATATTGACTAGAACTTGTGGGTTGGTCACTCACACACTAGTAAGACTTTTGTGGATTTATTGGATGATTGTTTTCTGCAGCACCATATTCGAGAAGCAACCAGAAAAAGTAATACTCTTGATCTGGTTATCAGCAGTGATCATTCGTGTATTAAGAATTTGCAGATAAAGGAACCACTAGGTGGCAGTGATCACAGTGTACTGATGTGGGATTTACTTAAAGATTTAATTACCATCAGAGGTAAAGGAATGGGTTTTTGTTTCCATAAAGGTGAGTACAGTGGTCTCCAACAGTTTTTAAATTCTGTACAGTGGGATCAACTGACGATGTTACCAACAGTAAATTCTAAGTGGGAAGCATTCAAGGAATTAATCGTGGATGCTACTAAAAGTTTCATACCTATTAAGAAATATTGTTCAAGGTTAAGGCCAAAATGGTTATCTAATGAACTAATGAGACTCGTAACAGAGAAGAAAAATGCATGGGATGCACATAAATTATCAAGCGACTCAGAAGCCTATGGCAGATATAAGCTAGTCTGTAATCAGGTCACAAAGGAGGTTACGCAGGCAAAGACAGATTACGAGAAATCCTTGGCAAAAGATGCTAAGAAAAACAGCAAGGATTTCTTTACTTATATAAACTCTAAAAGGAAGGGGCTGAATATGATTGGTCCACTTGACATCGATGGTTCGAATGTTGATGATCCTGCTCAGATAGCAAACAAACTGAATGAGTATTTTGCATCTACATTCACACATGAGGAATTAAGGAAGGTTTGAAAATTTAAGGTTTGAAAATGGCAGAAAGTTATAAAATTGTAGCAGGATACTTAATGATTTGTAATAACTGAAAGCAAAGTGGAGGAGAAATTGTTGAAGTTAAACATAAGAAAAGCACCTGGGGTGGATGGGATCTATCCAGTTATATTAAAGGACGTCCCCATGGACTGGGGATGTGCAAATGTATCCCCAATTCACAAAGGGGGATCAAAGGGTGACACGAGTAATTACAGACCAGTTAGTTTAACTTCTGTTCCAGGTAAAATAATGGAGTCACTGGTTAAAGATGCATTGCAGGATCATCTAGACAAGACTGCAGCAATAATTCAGACACAGCATGGGTTTGTTAATGAAAAGTCTTGTCTGACAAATTTCATAGGATATTGTGATGTGGTTACAAAGGAACTGGATGCAAAAAATAATTTTGATATCATATATTTGGATTTCAGGAAAGCTTTTGACACTGTTGCGCATGGAAGACTATTGTACAAATTGGAGCAGAATGGTATTAAGTTGCTACAATGGATAAAAGGATGGTTTTATGTGGGAGAAGACAGAGGGTGGTAATCAATGGGTGCTGCTCTTCGTGGACTAATGTTATTAGTGGAGTCCCAAAGGGTTCGGTGTTAGGTCCACTGTTGTTTTGTATATTTATCAATGATATTGATGAAGGTATATCAAGGCTTAATGTCGAAGTTTGCAGATGATACAAAGGTTGGCAGGGTTGTTAATGACAGTAATGGCAGTGTGCTACTGCAACAGGAACTAGATAATTTGGGCAGATGGGCTAAGAAGTGGCAACTGAAGTTTAACCTTGACAAATGCAAAGTACTGCATATGGGTAGAAGTAACCCCAGAGAAACGTACCAACTCTGTGGTACTACACTTAAGGTGGTAGAAAATGAAAAAGACCTGGGAATAATTGCGCAGTCAGATATGAAGTTTTCTGAGCAATGCAGACAGGCTGCCAGGGCAGGTCATGGGGTTTTGTCAGTGATATATAGGAATTTTGTTAGCAGGGAGAAGGAGGTATTTGTCCCTCTGTATAAGGCAATGGTCAGGCCAAGCCTTGAGTACTGCGTACAGGTCTGGAGGCCTCATTTTAGAAAGGATGTAGATTTACTTGAGCGTGTAAAGAGAAGGGCAACAAGATTGGTGAGGGGAATGAAGGGATCCTCTTACCAAGAGAGGCTTAAGTTCTGCAAATTGCAGTGGCTGGAGACTAGACACCTGCACGGTGATCTGATTGAGGTATATAAGGTCTTGAATGGGTTGAGCACGCTGAATTCTGATGGGATCCTTCCACTTGTTCAGATTACGAACCTAAGGGGGCATAAATTCAAATTAAGAAAAGACAGATGTAGAATAGATGTGCGGAAATTTGCCTTTAGCCAGCGGATGGTTAATTGCTGGAACAATCTTCCATCTGTCGTTGTGGAAGTTGACAGGTTAAAAAAATTTAAGGAGGAACTGGACAGGCATTTAGTGGGAATGGTGTGATTTTTTTTTTTTTTTTTTTGGCTGATGCTGCATAAGCTCATACACTTGCTTTCTTGCATCACATACTACTACTACCACCTCATTGTGTCAAATTCATCTGTTGTCTCTACCGTTCTCCCAACTCCACTGATCACTTGGAGCTGTCTGACTTCCTCTCTTTCCAACTTGATTTTCACCAGTCCAACTTTTCTTGGTGATTTTAATGTTCACAACTCCAGCTGGCTTCCATTTTCTAGTCACAATGTCCCAGCTGGTCGAGAGGCTGAGGCTTTTGCAATTACTAATGACCTTCCACAGATTGTTCGTTTACCTACAAGAAGACAATCCTAAACATACAGCCAACATGCTTGATCTTTTTCTCATAAACAACTCTTCTAAGTAAACGGTCGAAGTGAGAGGTCCTTTAGGCATTTCAGATCACAACTCGGTGATTGTCTCATGGCTATTTCCAACCTTGAGTGTTGTTTGGTATAACAAGAATGCAAAATGAGATGACCTGCGAGATTTCTTTTCTTCTTTTCCCTAGTCAGATTACTGTTTCAAAACTTCTGATGTCAACGTTTGCTCAGATTGTGTCTGTGAAATTATTCTTGCAGGAATGGAATTCTTTATGGAATCCTCCACTTTAAAATTGCATCCTTTATCTAAACCTTGGTTTTCCAATAAATGTGCTATGGCTGTTCAAGACAAGAACGTTGCACATCGTAATTGGCTTCTTTCTAATTCTTCAATGTCATTTTCTGCCTACACCAAAGCTCGCAACAATTGTAAAGCAGTTATTAATCAGTCCAAACTAGAGTTTAAATAGGCAACGAGTAGAAAACTTGCTTCTTGCTCTAATGGTAGCCGAGCATTCTGGTCTCTTGCCAAAGCTATTGGCCGCAAATTTTGCCTATCTCTGCTCCAACCTCTGTCCAAACCAGATGGTTCTGTTGTCACTTCAGCCAAGGATAAAGCTGACCTACTAGCATCCCATTTTTCTTCCAATTCATGTATTAATGATCTTGGTAAAACACCTCCCACCATTCCCAAAACGCTACATTCAATGCCTCCTGTGGTCTTCTGTCAAAAGAATGGCAGAAGATTTTGACGAATCTTGATGCTAAGAAAGCTCCAGATCAGGTATTTCTCCACTTGTTCTCAAAACCTGTGCTCCTGAACTTACTCCTATTCTGTGCCGCCTTTTTTCACTTTCTTATTCCAATGGTGTTTTTCCTTCTGCCTGGAAATTTGCTCATATCTTGCCAGTTCCTAAAAAGGGTGACAAATTGCTCCCATCCAATTATTGTCCCATTGCAATTACTTCTACTCTTTCTAAAGTAATGGAGAAATCAATTAACCACCAACTCTTAAATTACCTAGAAACCTTCTGTCTAATCAACGATCACCAGTATGGAGTCCATCAATGTCGATCCACTGGTGATATTCTGGGTTATGTTACCCATTTATGGACCAATTCAATGGAAAGGTTCAGTGAAATACAAGTAGTTGCTCTTGACATCTCAAAGGCTTTCGATCGTGTTTGGCATAAAGGCCTTCTAAACAAACTTCCATCTTATGGTTTGCCAACTGTTTTTTGTAATTGGTTATCCAGTTTTCTCTCTGAGGGTGACGGTAGATGGCTCCGTCTTCTAACTTCTCCACTATTGCTGGTGTCCCCCAAGGTTCAGTTCTTTCTCCCACTCTTTTCCTCTTGTATATTAATGACCTTCTTCCATTGACTGGAAATCCTATCCATAGTTTTGCCGATGATAGCACATTGCATTCCACTTTCCATTTTGAGAAACCTTGCCCTGCTCAATCAGCTTTAACTTCTCGAAAATCTGCTACCAATTCCTTAAATGCTGATCTTCAGGTAATTCTCCAGTGGGGCAAAGACAACTTAGTTGATTTCAATCCTTCTAAAACTCAGTCTTGTCTTATATCTCGCAAAAGAATTCTTATGAGCTATGCTTATCTTTGGTGACACTCCGATTTCTAGGCAAAGTGATTTATCTCTTTTGGGGATTACCCTGACTTCTAATCTCTCTTGGCACAAGCACATTACAAATATTGCTTCCTCTGCAACTAAAAAACTTGGTTTTCTCTTTTGCTCTTTGCGTTACTTTTCTTCCAAACAGCTGCTCACTCTGTATAAATCGCAAATCCACCCTACCATGGAATATTGTTCCCACATCTGGAGTGGTGCCCCAAAACCTGTCTCTTCTTGATTCCATTCAGAAGAGGGCAGTTAGGTTAATTAATGATTCATCTCTAACAGAGTCTCTCTGCTCACTTTCTCATAGACATACTGTTTCTGCTGCATGCCTCTTCTATAATTCCCGCTCTCTCTTTCAAAAACAGTCCGAACACATGCAGCCACCAGACAACATCCATTTACTGTCCAACTTCAAACTCACAGAACCAAGTTTTCATCTTCCTCGTTTATTCATTCAACTGCCGTTTTCTGGAACAACCTTCCTTCATACGTATATCCTGAAAATTACAGCCTAGAGAAGTTCAAGTCCAATATTAACAAATATCTTCTTTTGTCTTCTCAAACTCCAACCCAAGCACGGTACTAAGTACTATAGCTTCTAATATCTCTCATGTTTGGGGTATACATAAAAAAAAAAAAAAAAAAAACTAATAGTCTATATATTTTTATCTACATTCCTTATAGTTGCTGGGTTCTTTCTACTTTTAATGTAGTAATCTAGAACTATAATCCTTTATACATTTCAGGCTCTTTATCTTCTCTCAAATAAACATAATATCAAATATATATATATCCAAGTATGTAAAAAGAAAATAGGATAGTTAATTTATATCTATTTTATAATATTATTTCTAATCTGTAATATTAATTCGTCACAGATCTGATTAATGCCATCAAAAACGATTAAACATTATATCGGTCTGTATATTATTTGAGTTAAGTTGTAATGTATAACTTGAAATGAAAGCTAGTAAAATAGCTACTCAAGAAAAACCAAAAACCTATACGAGTGCTAAACGTAACCTGGAAAAAAAAATATATATGCCAAAAATAACATAAAATAAGCAATACAAATGTACAATTAAAAAGTTAATTATAGGCAATCAGATACATTGAAGGGGACTTTTTCAAGGGATGTATCAATGTATCAACGAAAATACCTTTTGATATTTATGGCCCTCTATCTCATTAATTTTTAACTATCATTCGGATAAGTTATGCTGGATGATGACTACAGAAACGGATAGCTCGTTAATTATGGTTGATACATTGAAAGGGTTAGCCCTTGAAAAAAAATTTCCTTTCAATGTATCTGATCGCCTACAATTAACTTTTTAATTGTACATTTGTATTGCTTATTTTATGTTATTTTTGGCATATATATATTTTTTCCAGGTTACGTTTAGCACCCATATAGGTTTTTGGTTTTTCTTGAGTAGCTATTTTACTAGCTTTCATTTCATGTTATACATTACAACTTAACTCATATATATATGTATATATATATATATATATATATATATAATTTTATTTTTTCTTGGCAGAAAACAAAAACAGGCTAGATGGCTATTTAAAAAAAAGGGGAAAAAAATCAGGTCAGAGAAAACTTGCAGTTGAATTCTTCAGACTTCATATCAGTCATATTGTAAAATATTATATATTATATATCACCCTGCCTCCATGATATTCTCTGATCACTATTCACTTTGTAATCTTCTCAATCTAAGCCAAATATGTTTTGTTTATATTTCTGTATGACCACTTGACCTCTAATGACTGTAAAATACTTTGTAATCATTTGACAAGAATACAATGGTTATTGTATTCAGTAGTCAAGTAGGCTTGAATCATAGTCAACTGGACTGCATGCATTAACTATTGCATTTATTTGCTAATCATTCAGCTACATCACGTCTTGTCTGTGTCTTTTCCTAAAGTATTTCGGTAATATTTTCCTTGTCATTTAAACTCATAGGTATAAAAAGGATTTTTGGAAAATGCCTATGTACAGTGAAACTTCTCCTAATGGACACCTCCCGTTAACGGACATCTCCTCTCTACAACGGACATTTTCAAATTCCCCAACTCACCTCTATTGGTTTTAACGTGTTTGCAGCTTCTGTCTAGTGGACATTCTCTGTAACGGACGCAGACAGGCAATCTGCACTGTTTCGTTTAGATTAGCACTTAATTTGATCTCCCCATAATGGACAGCGGGAGAGCTCACGGCTGTTTTTCTAGGAACGTTTCTTCCACGTATTGCCTCAATCGTGTGTTTATTTTCTATTTCTGATTCTCTGAATTTTATCAAGGTTTACGTCGCGGTTCTAAACCCTTTTTTTAAGAATTTTAAGGCACATGTAAAACTTATGAATTCAGTGTGTGCAGGGGTGGGGAATATGGTCGGCCTTTCGTCTTTTCAGTTATAGTTTTCAGTTTTGTTCAGTGTCGTGCGAAGTGCACAATGTCTTCTCGTAAACATTTAACTTTAAAAGATAAAGTCGAACTCATTAATGCGTATGATCGGCAAAAAAATAGTGTTAGCAATCTCGCTGCAAAATTCAAAATCGGGAAGATGCGGGTAAGGGACATCCTAAATAAAAAAAATGAACTGCTCAAACAATTTTGGCAACACGGAAATGATCAGGTTCAAAAATCATTCCCGAAAACTGTTGGACTTCAAATTGACAATGCTACGTACGAGTGGTTTTGTCTCGCACGTGCTAAAAAAATTCCCATTAATGGGCCTATCATTAGGGAAAAGGCTTTGGAGGTTGCGAAATCTATGGGAGTAAATGAGTTCAAAGCTTCTGTGGGATGGCTAGACAAGTTCAAAACTTGGCATTAAATTTCTTTGAAAACCGTAAGTGGTGAAGGTGGATCTGTTGATACTGGGATTGTAACAGAGTGGACCATCAAATTGGAAGATTTATGTCGTGATTTTGAAGCTAAGGATATTTACAGCTGTGACTATATCACAGGGTTGTTTTTTAACGCTCTTCCTGAAAAAACAATGAGTCTAAAAAACGAAAAGTGCCAGTGCGGAAAAATTTCTAAGGAACGTTTGACTGTACTATTGTGTACAAATATGCTGGGAGACTTTGAACAACCTCTTGTTATAGGAAAACCATAAAATCCTTAGCCGACCGGGCTAGCCGGGTGGGTAAAGTGCCTGCCTGGCAACCCAAAGGTCATGGGTTCGATTCCCGCCTTGGGCTTGGATCAAAGTACTACAAAAACCTTGGGAGGTGCATTATGGCCACAGAAGCCTATGCGCCAATGACCAAAAAAAAAAAAAAAATAAATAAATAAATAAAATCCTTGTTGTTTCAAGGGCATAAAGTTGAATCTTTTGAATGTTGACTGGAAGTCTAATAAAAAAGCGTGGATGGCACGAGATATCATGAGCGAATGGATAAGTCACTTTAACCAAAACATGATTCATCAAAACAGAAAAATTATTCTTTTCATGGATAATGCTGCATCTCACCCGCACATTGAATTGTCCAACATTCAAATCGTTTTTCTGCCACCAAACACATCTCCAGAGTGTCAGCCCTTGGATCAAGGGATAATAAAAAATTTTAAACTTCACTACAGAAAACGTGTTTTAAGACATCTCATTGCAAACATGAACGATGTAACATGTGTGAGTGACTTTGCAAATAAACTCAGCATCCTAGATGCAATTCAATGGATTTCCTCTTCAGTAAACGCAATTAAAAAACAAACTGTCGTGAACTGTTTTGTAAAGTCTGGCTTCTCAAATGCAAAAATTGAAGTTGTGAACAGCAATGTGGAGCACCAAGAAGAATAAGAACTTCAACATCTATTGATAATGTACGATACTTCAGCTACAAAGTGACCCTGGCTACAAAGGTATAGACTCGAACCTCACTACAGAAGATGGTGCTATAGATATCAACAACATTATCATCGATATTTTTCAAGAAGTTCCTCATGAGGATGAAGAAATGGAAGGAGGTCATTCTGTCAAAGAACATATTAACGACGAACCACCGATGAAAATGGAAGAAGCTCTGATACAAATCAATCGTTTAAAAATGTTTTTTGCCGCTGAAGAAGATACTGAAGGACTTTCGATGGTTTCTTCACTCCAAGCAAATGTTGAAAACAAAATTATCAGCCGGAAGAAGGTGCAGAAGAAAATAAGTGATTACTGTATGTATTTTTCTTAAGATAAAGTTATAATATGCATAGCATAATTGTATGTATATTATTTACAAAAATATTGTGCAAAATCTGTATATAATTTAATTTAACATTAAACGTTTAACGATTTTTCTTTCTTTCTTTTTTTTTTTTTCTCCCTCAGACTTCTTGTTAGCGGACACTTCTCTCTAACGGACACATTTTTGTTCCCCATGGCTGTCCGTTAAAGGGAAGTTTCACTGTATCTGATGATTATAAAATAAGTTTCCCTATTCAGGAGATGCTAGTGTCAAACAGTTAGAGTTAGCCCTTGTGGGTATGTCATTTAGGGCATGGGGTAGCGATTTGTAGAATAAAAAAATAGTTCAAATTTCAGCCACCAGGGGAAAACGGCGCTGCACATATGTAAAAGTTGTCATTTACTTAAAGACACGTTATTTACACAAATGACAGCCTGTTAGATAAAAGCAGAAGGGCCAACGACACTGTCAATAACCATTATGGCTCTTACAAAAAAAGGAACATGCTCTTTTAATAAAACTGTTTTACCAGAATAATCGTAACGCTAATGCAGCACTACATGAATATTGGAAACTTAAAGGTTTGTGTAAAGGACCTTTGATGTCAGTGGGGCTTCAAAAACTAATAAATAAATCTGAAGCGAACGGGGAGTTAGGTGTAATTCCAAGCAGGGGACGACCACGTATCGGAACGAAGGTAGTGGATGTAGTGGCAGCTGCAACGGTCTCCAGGTCAGAATGTGAAACACTACCAGAGGTGTGTCAAGAGACTTGAACCTTCCTTGGTTTACTGTATGTAAAGTGCTTCGAAAAATTTTATGCTGGTTCCTGTACAATATTCACATAGTGCAAGAACTAGTCTGGGATCAGCACCAATGAATAGACTTTGCTCTAAGATGTCTGGGGCACCTCCGTAGCCAGGTGGGAAGGAGCAACAGTGCATAGCACACACTTCTTGATTAGACCGGGGTTCGAGCCCATCACCACCAAATACAGAGGATGCAGCAAGGTCAGGGAATGACCACCGCATATTCCCGGAGCAATATGGCCTTAGTTGCTAATGCTCCTAAAAAAACCAAAACAACAACAAGATGTCTGGCTCATATGGAACTTGACGATACGTGGGCTTGAATGATCTTGTGATCTGATGAGGCTCGTTTCACTCTTCATGTGGCTGTAAATGCACAAAACTGCTTAATATGGGGAACTTCTCATCCATCTGCTGTGCATGAAAGACCACTACAAAGTTCATACATTACAGTATGGTGTGGATTCACAGCAATTTATAATTGGACAATTTTTTTTTGAAGAGTCTACACCTCATGGCCCCGTAAAGTGTATGGTAACTAGTGCACAGTACTGCACTCTTCTAAGAGATCACATTATTCCTGCTTTGCAAGAAAGGTAATGCTTGGAGACTAGTGTTCATACAAGATTGTGCCCCTCCCCATGTTGGTCGACAAGTGAAGGAACTGCTCTGTTCAACATTCAGAAATTATCACATCATTTCTGTAGACTTTCCACAGTTCTGGGCAGCCTGATCGCAAATCTCAATTCTTGTGATATCTGACTATGGGGATACCTGAAAGACAGAGTTTACCGTGGCAGCATTCAGACACTTGTCGATTTGAAAGCAAGCATTAAACAGCATGTAGCCAACATCCCCAATGAGATACTATGCGAAACTATTGCACGTAGTCCTCCGTTTTCAGAATGTCTCTCAAGTGAAGGAAAGCACATAGAACAATATCTGTAGATTTTTAAGTTCTGACATTAAAATCTAATCCTAAGTTAAGTATGTGTACAGTGCCAATTTCTCCCCTAGTCGCAAAAATTTGAACAACACCCCCCCCCCCCTTTACAAATCACTTCCCCATTTTCACAGTGCTATCTCTAACCGTTTTGACACTAGGGAAACTTATTTTATAACCACCTGGTATATAAATATATACATATGCATTTTCCGAAAATTTAAATTTAGTCTTTAAATTTTGAATATAAACAAAATGCATAACTCAGCATAATACCAAAATTTGCTTACAAAATGGACAAATAAATCTGTAAACTTCATCCACTAGAAGATCAAGTGATATTTAAGTACTAATGGTGATCATATATATATATTGATTCCTTCTGAAAACAAAATGAAAACAGCTGTTTTCATTTTGTTTTCAGAAGGAATTGTTTTCAATAGCAAAATAAACAAGATAATTAATTATTTACTTTTTTGTTTCTATTAATCACAGAAAAATTTTTGTGATTAATAGAAGCAAAAAAGAAATAAAAATGAATGTGCCTGAAATGTAATACACTGTGTACTAGCTTATTAATTATATTCTGTTTATTGGTATTAATAAAGTACAATTTAGTTGTTTTTTTATTTTAGGAATTTCCAATAAATTTCAACTTAAAACAAGCAGCTGATAAGTTACGGACTATAAATAGGCTTAATATCTAGGCCTATACAAATAAGATACAGAATACTTGCATCTTATTTTTGCAGGTCCAGCTCAATACAGTAAGTACTAAAGAGCACAAGAGATTTTAAGTAGTCGACCCAAATGAAAACATGTATGCTGCAAATTTGAGTATCAGGCCATCATCAATTTCTGACAAAAGATGGGAATGGACCAAAAAATTCTGATCTAAGCAAATTAAATGGGGTGAACAATCCATGGAAGATGACCCCCCCACCCACTCTGGACAACAGAAATGACAATTCCAGAAATATGCCAAAAAATGAAGACCTGGTTATGTAGGATTACATTCTTTAGTGCCAATCATGGTGCCAAAGAATTTAATATTTCTGAGGAGGAGTCAGTACTGACGATTTGGCTATGATGAAAGTAGGTTCTTGCCTACTTTCAGCATAGCCTGTGAGCATGAGAATGCTCACAGGGCTCAAATTTGTGAGGAAAATTTACACCTGCATAATGCAATCTACAAGGATTTCTTTCAAGAATTGTAACTGGTGATAAAATAGGGATCCAAAAGTCCCATAAAGCAATTGCTGCTTTGAGAGATAGCAGAGTACACAAGTTAAACCAAGATCTGGCCCCTAGTGATTATTTCCACTTCAGAAATCTAAGAAACATCTGCATGGACATCAATTTTCAAGTACAGTAGACTCTCGATTTTCCGGGATAGATGGTAAAAAACAAATCCCGGATAATCAATTTCCCGGTTAATGCAAAAATATAGAAGTCCCCAACATATGTTAAGAGATACATTCCAAGACTTCTTTATTTGTCGAGTTTTACATAACTCGGGAATGACTAGTAACATATTGCTATATTATATTATTATTGACAAATCTGAATTCAGCGCAATACTTGTTAATGTTTGACCATTTTCATGCATTCTTATTAGTTTAATTTTCTGATCCAAATCGATCGCTTTCCTTTTCTTGGTAGATTTACTAGTACCGCTGTAACTATTCTCTTAGTCGGCACTATGATAACGGTCAAAATTAAATTTTCTGAAAAGAACTTCACAGGGTTAAGGTGAAAACTAACTATTATCATCCAGTGCGAGCTCACATTTTACTAAAGCACATTTCTGGAGGTCAACAAAAAACAATTTGCACTTTCTGTTTTATTGGGCTTTTCTGTTAGCGCAATATATTATAGAAAAAAAAAAAAAAAAAAAGGTAAACTGCAGCCATTATCAACCCACTGCAGGATGGAAGCCTCCTCAACAATTCATGCTGAGGGAAATGGACCATAATCTGCTATGCTGGTCCAGTACGAGTTGGCAGATCGACCATATTTAGCAGTCGGGGGCTTGAACCCCGGTCTACTCAAAGAGTGTGTGCTATTGCACTCCCGCTCTTGACCACAGCTACGGATAACGGGTAGTAAACTTGATCCTACTGCATTTACGATAATACCGATAGCTGGAATTCTGTTGGTTTTTACGTTATTATGGTGAAGTGTGTATCCCCTTCACTGAAATCTTCAGTCATATAAAAAAAAAACGGCAAATAATTGTAAGAATCTACTCTTCTTTCCTAGTTTTTTGCTTCTTACTCCGATCTTGTTTGTGCAATTTGTGCATGCCGTGATCGACGTTATTGATTTCTGCTTATTTTTTTTTATCGTTGTTGTTTTAAATTTTGCAATCCTGAAAAAAATAATAATAATTAATTAAAAAAAATAATAATTTCAGTGAAAACAAATTTATGTAAATCTGTAGTTGCGTAAGTCAGAGACTTACTGTATCGAAAAATTATGGCGCTAGATAAAAAAAGCTTGCCACGTACTACTCGTGTATCCAATGCAATGCTGCTCTTTATTTTTTGAAATGTCGATTTTAAATCTAATAGCTTTTCCCTTTATTTTTTACGTCACGTATGGTTTGGTCACCAAATTATAATGGTTCATTAGAGATTTAAGGGATGCACCCTTTTCAAACTTTTGAACAATTTTAGGTCTTTGTTTAACAGACAATGCAACTCTTCTGCATTTACCCATCATATTCACGATTTCTAAACAAAAAATATATATATTTACTATAAAAAAAAAAAAATTCAACATCCCTGACATAAATAACGAAACAAAATTTGTCTTTTTGTGGTGCATCGGAACGCAACAATCGACGCAATGCACTAAAACAAACTAAACATTTGGTTTCTTTTTTTTTTTTTTTTTGAGCGACGGTTGGGAAGACAGCAGGAGTTGCAAGATAATAGGCACATTAATCTCCCAATGACGACATAATGCTGCATCTTGTCGCTTATTTTTGACTTGCAAAATATATGTTTATATCTATTCTAGTTATTACTTGAATTTTATGATTTCTGGTTGATTTTTTTTTTTTTTTTTTAAATTTGGAGTCTTGAAGTGTCCCGGTTAAACCGATCTTGGTAAATTGAGAGTCTGCTGTAATAGTGATGCCAAGGAGGTTGTAATTGATTTTTCAGAGACCACAAGAAAGACTATCCCCCCACCCCACACCTCCAGGTATTTTCTCTTGGCCCTCAAAATGGAGGGCACGTACTGAATTCAAGACAATATATACTGAGAAATGCCATTTGTTTATCACAAAGGTAGATAACTTTTCGAGTGATCCTTGTATCTGAATAACAATGACATGAAATGTTATTGAATTATACATGCAGTTTGTTGTTTGTTATTTGGTTTTTAGGAGCATTAGCAATTAGGGCCATATTGCTCCGGGAATATGTGGTGGTCATTACCTGACCTTTCCGCACCCTCCGTATTTGGTGGTGACGGGCTCGAACCCCGGTCTAATCAAGAAGCATGTGCTACGCACTGCTGCTCCTTCCCACCTCGCTACGGAGGCGCCTATACATGCAGTGAAATTGACTACTGCCTACTTATAAGTAGATTGAAAACCACCATATTTCTAAGTGTTATAAGCTCCATCAACAAGAAGTAAGCAAGTCTGTGTATTCTCTTTTTTTGTAATTTTATAATTTTGAAATTTTCTTTAAATTGCACGCTTTTGAAATTTTTCCTGTGCATGAGATAAAAAATCGAATAAATTCAATAAATAATTCTATTTACATGTTCATCAAACATTTCTTTTTTGATTCAGTCAATTCAGCGAGCACAATTATGAGTGCTGCACAAGCATAGAGGAAATTCCAACTTATGTAAAATCTGACTTAGGAAGAGTTCCGCAGAATGCAACCCTTACGTAAGTCAGGGGGGTTGCTGTATTCCAGTAATTTATAACCCACTGGCTAAAATAGAACTTCCTGCAATCTAGTCTAAACATCTCCTCTGTCACTTGAAATTATGACCTCTAGTTCTGGAATCATTTATAACCGTGAAAATTTTGTCCTCATTCATTTTACTTATGCCTCTCAGAGCCTTAAACACCTCAATCAGGTCTCCTCTGTGGTGCCTAGTAGTTCCAAGCTCTGCAACCCACAATTCAAAGTCTTTCCTCATATGGATGCCCTTTTGCCAATCTTACCAGGTGAGTTAACCATCTTTGTATCCTTGCAAGAAGCAGCACAATGCTTTTCTTTAGGTGCAGTCTCCATATCTGAACACAGTATTCCAAAAGTGGTCTAACAATAGCCTTATATGCCCAGACACGATAGGAGGGAGTACATGATGAGAGCCTTGTCAATCAATTCAGCCCTGGAAAGATAGTGGAAGGCTCAAGGGTTAGAATTTTTTTCAGCCTGGTCTGTACTTGTTAACAGGAGAGACTGCTTCTACAGGGATGGGATACACTTAAATAGAAATGGTGCAAGAATATTTGCTGATGCTATCGAGGCAGTGTCAGGTGGGTCGGAAAACTGTAGCTTGGGGGAAACAAGGACTAATAGATTAACAGCAGCCACTGGCAGAGGTGAAAGTGATTCTTGCACTGCTTCTATTGGAATGAGCAGCAGCCGGGAAAACAAGATGCAGGATATTTCAAAGACTACTGGGAGTCATTGTGGAACAAGTAAACACATGGGTTGTGTTAGGGTGGCTAAGAATAGAAACAGGTGCATGTACACCAATGCTAGGAGTTTGGTAAATAAATTTGATGAATTTGAGATATTGCTCAAAACATCAAAGGCAGATATTGTTGAGATATCAGAGACGTGGTGTCACACAGATATAAGGAATGCACAACTGGAATTTGGGGAGTACAATGTGTACAGAAAGGATAGACAGGATAGGAAGGGAGGAGAGGTTATACTATTAGTTAAGAAACACATAAAATCCAAGGAAGTGAAGCCAGTCGACATCGCAGGACAGTGCAGTGTCGAGTCAGTTTGGTGTGACATAAGCATTGGGAGATCAAAGTTGTGAGTAGGAGTGTGCTATTGGCCTAATGACTCTGATGAGTATAATAAGAAACTGTATAGGGAAAAAGAGTGGGCCAGTAAATCAGAGAGTGTTATAATGGGGGATTTTAATTTCCCAGATATTGACTGGAATTTCTGGGTTAGTCACTGACACACTAGCAAGGCTTTTGTGAATTTATTGGATGATTATTTTCTACATCAGCATGTTAGGGAGGCAACTAGAGGGAGTAATACTCTTGATCTGATTATCAGTAATGATTCTTCATGCATTAAGAATCTGCAGATAAAGGAAGCACTAGGTGGCAGTGATCACAGTGTGCTGAAGTGGGATTTAATCAAGGAGGCAACTACCATCAGGGGTAAAGGGAAGGGTTTTTGTTTTCATAAAGGCGACTACGATGGTCTGAGACAGTATTTAAATTCTATACAGTGGGGCCAACTGATGATGTTACCAACAGCAAATTCAAAATGGGAAGCATTCAAAGAACTTATCTTGGAAGCTACTAGGCTTTACATACCAACTAAGAAATATTGTTCAAGGTTTAGCCCTAAATGGATGTCAGATGAACTAATGAGACATATGGCAGAGAAGAAAAATGCATGGGATACATATAAATTAATGGGGTACATTAGCATTAGCATTCGCATTAGCATTAGTAGAGGCATTTGATGCAAGAAAGCAAGCTTATGCAGCATCAGCCAAAAAAAAAAAAAAAAAAAAAAAAAAAAAAGTAACATAAATAAATAAAAATAACCACTTCCACTTCACCCCTCTGTTCGTTCGAAATACCTGTCCAGCTGAGCCTTAAACTTATTTAGGCTATCAACTTCCACGACAAGGGATGGAAGTCTGTTCCACCCACCAACCACCCGCTGGCTAAAGGCAAATTTCCGCACATCTATCCTACATCTGTCTTTCCTCAATTTGAATTTATGCCCTCTCAGGTGATTTTTCTGAGCTAGAGGAAGAATCCCATCAGCATTGAGCATGCTCAAACCATTCAAGGCTTTGTACACCTCTATCAGATCACCCCGCTGGTGCCTAGTTTCCAGACACTGTAATTTGCAAAACTTAAGCATTTCTTCGTAAGAGAACCCCTTTGTCCCATTCACCAATCTAGTTGCCCTTCTCTGTACTCGTTCCAGCAGCTCTACATCCTTCCTGAAATGAGGCCTCCAGGCCTGTATACAGTACTCTAGGTGTGGCCTGACCATTGCCTTATACAAGGGAATAATCACCTCCTTATCCCTGCTAGAAAAATTCCTATATATCATTGACAATACACCATGAGCTACTCTTGCAGCTCGTCTGCACTGCTCAGAGAACTTCATATCTGCCTGCACCACCACCCCCAGGTCCCTTTCATTCTCTACCACTGTCAGTGTAGTACCACAGAGTTGATACGTTGCTCTGGGGTTGCTGTTTCCCATATGTAGTACTTTACATTTGTCAATGTTAAACTTCATTTGCCACCTCGAAGCCCATCTGCTCAACCTTTCCAAATCCTGTTGCAGCAGCATAGTGTCAGTAGTGTCCTTGACAACCCTGCCAACCTTCGTATCGTCTGCAAACTTGGACATTAAGCCTGATATACCATCATCAATATCATTTATAAATACAGAAAACAATAAAGGCCCCAATACTGAACCCTGAGGGACTCCACTAATAACATTAGTCCACGATGAGCAGTGTCCATTGATTACCACTCTCTGTCTTCTCCCCCTCAACCACCCCTTTATCCATAGCAGCAACTTGCCTCCAATGCCACACTGCTCCAATTTGTGCAGCAGTCTTCCATGTGCAACAGTATCAAAAGCCTTTCTAAGATCCAAGTATATAATATCAAAGTTATTCCCTGCATCCAGTTCTTTTGTGACTGCATCATAGTATCCAATCAAATTGGTCAGGCAAGACTTCCCCTTAACAAAACCATGCTGTGTCCTAGCTATAACTGAAGTCTTGTCTAGATGATCCTGCAGTGCTTCTTTCACCAGTGCCTCCATTAATTTTCCGGGAACAGAAGTTAAACTCACAGGTCTATAATTACTTGTGTCAGCCTTTGATCCCCCTTTGTGAAGTGGGGTCACATTTGCACATCTCCAGTCAATGGGTACCTCCCCTGAGTCCAAGGAAGCTCTCATAATTATGGCTAAGGGTTTGCTTACCTCCTTTGCTGCCTCCTTTAATATAACTGGATAGATCCCATCCACCCCAGGTGCCTTTCTTGTGTTTATCTTCAACAATTTCTCCTCCACTTTGCTCTCAGTTATTACAAGATTCTCTAGCTTACTGCTAGAGTTGAATACACCTCTGGCATTCCCCTCGCTGAATAACTCCTCATGTGTGAATGTCGATGCAAAATATTCATTTAGTTTTTTAGCTACCCGAGCAGGGTCATCAACAGTTGACCCATCGATCTCAAGAGGACCAATCTGATTCATCCCCTTCCTTCTAGAGTTTACATAAGTAAAGAACTCTTTGCTGTTTTTCTTCGCATCCCTTGCCAAGGATCTCTCGTAATCTGCCTTCGCCTGCCTAACCTCCTTTGTAACTTGGTTACAGATCAACTTGTATCTATCATAGGCGTCCGTGTCACGTGTTAATTTGTATGTATCCCATGCATTTTTCTTCTCTGCCATATGCCTTATTAGTTCATCTGACAACCATTTAGGCCTAAACCTTGAACAATATTTCTTAGTTGGTATGTAAAGCCTAGTAGCTTCCACAATAAGTTCTTTGAATGCTTCCCATTTTGAATTTGCTGTTGGCAATATCATCAGTTGATCCCACTGTATAGAATTTAAATACTGTCTCAGTCCATTGTAGTCGCCTTTACGAAAGCAATACCCCTTCCCTTTACCCCTAATGGTAGTTACCTCTTTGAGTAACTCCCACTTCAGCACACTGTGATCACTGCCACCAAGTGGTTCATTTATCTGCAGATTCTTAATGCATGAAGAATCACTACTGATAATCAAATCAAGAGTATTACTCCCTCTAGTTGCCTCCCGAACATGCTGATGTAGAAAACAATCATCCAATAAATCCACAAAAGCCTTGCTACTGTGTGAGTGACCAGCCCCCAAATTCCAGTCAATATCTGGGAAATTAAAATCCCCCATTATAAGACTCTCTGATTTACTGGCCCACTCTATTTCTCCGAACAGTTTCTTATTATACTCATCAGAGTCATTAGGCCTATAGCACACTCCTACTCTCAATTTTGATCTCCCAATGCTTATGTCACACCAAACTGACTCGACACTGCACTGTCCAGCGATGTCGACTGGCTTCACTTCCTTGGATTTTATGTGTTTTTTAACTAATAGCATAACCCCTCCTCCCTTCCTATCCTGTCTATCCTTTCTGTAGACATTGTACTCCCCAAATTCCAGTTCTGCATTTCTTATATCTGTGTGACACCACGTCTCTGAAATCCCCACAATATCTGCCTTTGATGTTTTGAGCAATACCTCAAATTCATCAAATTTATTTACTAAACTCCTAGCATTGGTGTACACACAAGTATACATGCACCTGTTCTTTTTCTTAGCTACCCTAACACAACCCATGTGTTTACTTGTACCCCAATGATTCCCAGCAGTCTCTGAAATATCCTGCATCTTATTTTCCAGGCTGCGGCTCATTCCAATAGAAGCAGTGCAAGAATCACTTTCACCTCTGCCAGTGGCTACTGTTAATCTATTAGTCCTTGTATCCCCCCAATCTAGCAGTTTTCCGACCCACCTAACATTGCCTCGATAGCATCAGCAAACATTCTTGCACCCTTTCTATTTAAGTGTATCCCATCCCTGTAGAAGCAGTCTCTCCTGTTAACAAGTACAGACCAGGCTGAAAAAAATTCTACCCCTTGAGCCCTGCACAATCTTTCCAGGGCCGAATTGATTGACAGGGCTCTCATCATATACTCCCTCCTATCGTGTCTGGGCAGAATTGCAGACACTTTCAATGTCAACCCTAATTCACGGCTTTTTTTCATCAGTGACCTGTACTTGTCAAGTAATTCCGCCGGTCTCCTACTCTTAATGTCATTAGTGCCAACGTGTACAACTATATCACCTTTTGTGCCCTTAAAAGATGATATCCGCTCTACAATGTCATCAACTTTTGCCCCTGGCAGACATACCCTGGTCCTATTCCACCTATCCTTTTTACAAAGCATGTTTCCCGTTTCCCTGACAATAGAGTCACCAACAACTACTAGTTCCTTTGGGACCAGCGCATTCTGCCTTGGGGGTTGCCGCTGTGTTCCGCGATGACCAAGTGCAAGCTCTGGCATTGGTGTGGGCAGCTGAGAGCTTGATGGGCCCCTCACTTGTAATCCTTCGAGGGCATCCACAAAAGCCACCCTATCTATCATAGGCTTCATGGAAGCCTATGATAGATATAAGCTGGTCTGTAACCAAGTCACAAAGGAGATTAGGCAGGCAAAGACAGATTATGAGGAAAGCCTCGGAAAAGGATGCAAAGAAAAACATAAAAGAATTCTTTACCTATGTAAACTCTAGAAGGAAAGGGATGAATCAGATTGGTCCACTGGATATTGATGGTTCAACAGTTGAGGATCCTGCTCAGGTAGCTAACAAACAAAACTAGTATTTTGCATCTACATTTACACATGAGAAGTTATTCAGGAAGGGGAATGCCAGAGGTGAAGTAAACTCTGGCAGTGAGCTAGATGATTTTGTAATAACTGAGAGGGAAGTGGAGGAGAAATTGTTGAGGATAAACATAAAAAAGGCACCCGGGGAGGATGGGATCTATCCAGTTATATTAAAGGAGGCAGCAAAGGAAGTAAGCAAACCCTTAGCCATAATTATGAGAGCTTCTTTGGACTCAGGGAGAGGTACCCATAGACTGGAGATGTGCAAATGTGACCCCAATTCACAAAGGAGGATCAAAGGCTGACACAAGTAATTATCGACCTGTGAGCTTAACTTCTGTTCCAGGAAAATTAATGGAGGCACTGGTTAAAGAAGCATTGCAGGATCATCTAGACAAGACTTCAGTTATAGTTTGGACACAGCATGGTTTTGTTAAGGGAAAAGCTTGCCTGACCAATTTGATTGGATACTATGATGCAGTCACAAAAGAACTGGATGCAGGGAATAACTTTGATATTATATATTTGGATCTTAGAAAGGCTTTTGATACTGTTACACATGGAAGACTGCTGCACAAATTGGAGCAGTGTGGCATTGGAGGCAAATTGCTTCTATGGATAAAGGGATGGTTGAGGGGGAGAAGACAGAGAGTGGTAATCAATGGACACTGCTCATCGTGGACTAATGTTATTAGTGGAGTCCCTCAGGGTTCAGTGTTAGGTCCATTATTGTTTTCTGTATTTATAAATGATACTGATGATGGTATATCAAGCTTAATGTCCAAGTTTGCACACGATACAAAGGTCGGCAGGGTTGTTAAGGACACTACTGGCACTATGCTGCTGCAACAGGATCTGGATAGGTTGAGCAGATAGATAGGCTGAGAGGTGGCAAATGAAGTTTAACATTGACAAAGGTAAAGTAGTACATATGGGGAAACAGTAACCCACAGCAACGTATCAACTCTGTGGTATTACACTGACAGTGGTAGAGAACGATGATGATGATGTGGCGCCTACGTAGCCAGGTGGGCAGGAGCGGCAGAGCGTAGCACACGCTTCTTGATTAGACAGGGGTTCGAGCCCGTGACCACCAAATACGGAGGATGCGGAAAGGTCGGGGAATGACCACCGCATATCCCCGCAGCAATATGGCCTTAGTTGCTAATGCTTCTAAAAACCAAATAACAAACAAAACAAAACGTAGAAAATGAAAAGGACCTGGGGGTAATTGTGCAGGCAGATATGAAGCTCTCTGAGCAGTGCAGATGAGCTGCAAGAGTACTCATGGTGTCTTGTCAATGATGTACAGGAATTTTTCTAGCAGGGATAAGGAGGTGATTATTCTCTTGTATAAGGCAATCGTCAGGCCACACCTTGAGTACTGTATACAGGTCTGGAGGCCTCATTTCAAGAAGGATGTAGAGCTGCTGGAACGAGTACAGAGAAGGGCAACAAGATTAGTGAATGGAACAAAGGGTTGCTCTGACGAAGAAAGGCTTAAGTTTTTCAAATTACGGTGTCTGGAGACTAGGCACCTGCCAGGTGATCTGACTGAGGTGTATAAAGCCTTGAATGGCTTGAGCATGCTTAATGCTGATGGGATTCTTCCTCTTGCTCAGAATAATCACCTGAGAGGGCATAAATTCAAATTGAGGAAAGCCAGATATGCGGAAATTTGCCTTTATCCAGCGGATAGTTGGTTGGTGGAACAGACTTCCATCTCTTGTTGTGGAAGTTGATAGCCTAGATAAATTTAAGGCTCAGCTGGACAGGTATTTTGAACGAACGGATGGTGAAATGGGAGTGGTTTTTTTTTTTTTTTTTTTTTTGGCTGATGCTGCATAAGCTTGCTTTCTTACATCATATGCCTCTACTAATTCTAATGGGATTATGATGTCCTTATCTCTACTAGCAATTGTTTGATAAAACATTGATAGCACAACATGGGCCTTCCTTGCAACCTATCTACAATGCTTGGAGAACTTCATGTCTGACCATATTGTAACATCCAAGTCCCTTTCCTCCACTGCCAGCTTTAGTTCAACTCCACCAAGTGTATAAGTTATTTTTGGGTTGCTATTCCCCAGGTGCAATACCTTACAATTTGTATAACTGATGTCGATGGATTAAAGCACAGCTGCCATTTTTCTGATCATCCCTGAAATCTGTCTAGGTCACTCTGAAGAAGCTCTGCTTGGTGGTGTTCATTAACTACTCTACCGATTTTTATATCATATGCAAATTTAGACATCATGTCCTCTATCCCTTCATCAATATCATGTTATGAAAATCAAAATCATAATACTGATCCTTTGAGGAACCCCACTTCGTACGTCAACCCAATCTGAGGAATAACCATTTATCACAACCCTATGCCTCCTGCCCTGAAGCCATCCCAGCTATCCATCTAAGGATTTTCCCTGTGATTACAACTTGTTCCAGCTTATAAAGTAACTGCTCATGTGGGACTGAGTCAAATGCTTTGCTGAAATTCACATAAGCTATTCAGAATTATTTCCTAAGTCCAACTCTTGAATGACCCTGCCAAAATAGCTAACCAAATTAGTTAAACATGATTTTCCCTTTAGAAAAACAATGCCGAGTATCCTTCAGAATTCCATTTCTATCTAAATGATCTTGAATTCCACCCTTGATCACTGTCTCACCCCAATGATTTTCTATGATTTTCTTCAAGATTTTCCCTACTACTGAAGTTGGACTGACAGGCCGGTAATTTCCCACTTTACTCTTAGAACCACCATCATGTATTGGAGATACATTGGCACTCCCAAGTCCAGTGATGCTCTCATAAATTAGCCTCAATGCCATCAACCTCAGGAGCCTTACTGCGATCGAAAGTTCTTTCATTAAATAAACGTGAAATTTCAACATCATGAATTACATTTTTTTCCACTTCACTCTCATAATATCTCATTAACACAAAGGGTTTTTCTTCTGTTAATATCGATCCAAAGTAGCTGTTGAGTCTGCAAATTCAGCTGGGGTATCTAATACTATCCCACGTCCACTTCATAAGGGTCCGATCTGGTTTGTCCTTCTCTTCTTTGCATTTATATATGTGAAGAATTCCTTATCCACACTCTTTGCAGCGATTTCTTATAATCTGCTTTGCCAGCCTAACCTCTTCTGTGGCACTATTACAGATCAATTTGTAGCTGTTATAGGCTTCAGTACTTTTTATTGATCTGTAACTTTTCCATGCTGTCTTTTTCTGCTTAAGTAATATGGCAACTTCCTTATTCATCCAACTTGGAATCTTCCTTGTGGAGTATTTTTTTTAATGGTATATACACATTCAAGGCTTCTGTGATTAATGTTTTAAAGGTATACTATAATTCATTGTATTTGCTCTCTGTGCGATATCTATTCATTTAATAGAGGCCATGTAACACCTTAAGGCATCGTAATTTCCTTTTCTGAAATTTTAACCTATTCCTTTGCCTTTAACTACTTTTTTTTTTTTTTTTTATGTAAACCCCAAACACGAGAGGTATTATAACCTATAGTACTTAGTACCGTGCTTGGGTTGGAGGTTGAGAAGACAAAAGAAGATATTTGTTGACATTGGACTTGAACTTCTGTAGACTGTCATTTTCAGGAAATACGTATGAAGGAAGGTTGTTCCAGAAAACGGCAGATGAATGAATAAATGAGGAAGATGAAAAGTTGGTTCTATGAGTTTGAAGTTGGACAGTAAATGGATGTTGTCTGGTGGCGGCACGTGTTCAGACTGTTTTGAAAGAGAGAGCGGGAATTATAGAAGCCAATTCAGAAGAACAGTGCCCATGGAAGTATCTGTAGAAGAGGCATGCAGCAGAAACAGTACGTCTATGAGAAAGCGAGTGGAGAGACTCTGTTAGAGATGAATCATTAATTAACCTAACTGCCCTCTTCTGAATGGAATCAAGCAGCCTGAGAGAGATTTTTCGGGCACCACCCCAGATGTGGGAATAATATTCCATGGCAGCGCGGATTTGTGATTTATACAGAGTGAGCAGCTGTTTGGAAGAAAAGTAACGCCGAGAGCGAAAGAGAAAACCAAGTTTTTTGGCTGCAGAGGAAGCAATATTTGTAATGTGTTGTGCCAAGAGAGATTAGAAGTCAGGGTAATCCCCAAAAGAGATATATCATTTTGCCTAGAAATCGGAGTGTCACAAGACTGAGTTTTAGAAGGGTTGAAATCAACTAAGTTGTCTTTGCCCCACTGGAGAATTACTTGAAGATCAGTATTAGGGAATTGGTAGCAGATTTTCGAGAAGTTGAAGCTGATTGAGCAGGACAAGGTTTCTCAAAATGGAAAGTAGAATGCAATGTGCTATCATCAGCAAAACTATGGATAGGATTTCCAGTCAATGGAAGAAGTTAATTAATATACATGAGGAAAAGAGTGGGGGAAAGAACTGAACCTTGGGGGACACCGGCATTAGTGGAGAAGTTAGAAGACAGAGAGCTATCTACCATTACCCTCTGTGAGCGATCAGAGAGAAAACTGGATAACCAATTACTAAAAACAGTTGGCAGTTGGTACTGCTATCTCCTTCTCTCTCTCTTCATTGTTCACCGTTGAAATCCGTGATGACTTCCTGCTACTGGTTCCTGTACTGTCAGCCCTATTATGCCATCTGGTTCATGGGTGATGATGAGGTCTAGAATATTATTTTCCTTAACATGCTAATACAAATAGCAATCATCTAGTTGATTTAAAAATTTTGTCTCCACATCGAGTTTTCTTCACATTTGCTCCAATCAATTAGAGGCAAATTAAAATCACCCATAATAAGACACTGATGCTTACTTGCCCATTCCATTTGCACGTAGAGGCTCTCATCATAATCATCTGGCCTGTAGATTACTCCCATTCTCATTATACCTTTGCTTCCGACAATCTCACACCATACAGATTCTATAGTACCATGTGAAATGTCTGAATCCGTGATAGGTTTCATCACACTCAGGCTTCTTTTGCTAAGAAGCACGACCCCTTCTATCTTCCCTATCCTTCATAAATACATTACACATACCGTACTGAAGCTCTTCGTTCCCTATCTCCGGGTGGCACCACATTTCTGTAAGCCCTATTATGTCAGCATTACTTGTCTTAACCAGCAGTTCGAATTCACTCATTTTATTGACAACACTTCTGACATTACTGTATAAACAATTAAGACTATAGTTAACTAACATACCCCTTAAAATATTTAAGCTCACTTTCCTGATATAAGCTACCTGTTCATTTGAAATGTTTCTTCCCTCAGAACATCCTGCTGTTATGTTCTGCTGCGGTAACAAACAAGAACTCTGGAGATAAGTGCAAGTGTTACTTTTGACCAATATTATCAGATAAACGCATATCTATATTACTCTTTCCCCCCCCCAAACTAACAGTTTCCCTGAACCTTTAAGGTATACTCAATAATACTGGCAAAAATTATTGCACCACCTTTGTTTAAACATATCCCACCCCTACAAAACAGATTCCTTCTGCCTACAAGTGTGGGCCAAGCTGATAGAAATTTCCCCCCAAAAGTCTTGCAGAGTCCTTCATGTCTTGAGTTAATCCACAATGCTTTCAGCATATAATCCATCCTATCAGAATTGTAGACAGACAGTGTGACCTAACTCGCAGCATTTCTTCAGCATGGTCCTATATTACTAAATCTAACAAATTGTCAGATTGTGTATGCTTAACGTCATTAGTCCCCAATGAATAATAATGTTCTCTTTACCCCACTTAATATCTGACAGTTTGTTGGTGACATCATTAATAGTTGCTCCTGGCAGACATACGCTGGTTCTAGTCTACCTATCCTTATTACAAAAGATATTTCCCATTTCTCTGAAAATGGAGTCTCCTAATAGAACTAAGCCCGTTTGAACCAGAATAGTTTGCACTTGGTTTATCTGTTCTGGGGCCCCGAATTGGGAGTACATCACTTGGTAGGTTACTAGAGTCTTGAGTTCCTGACGAGCTCCCAGTTAAATTATTCTTGAGGGCTGGCACCCATTTTTTGAGTGGCTCAAATTGTTTTAGCAATGCACCAAATTTTAACTTAAGATCAGTAAACTCCTTACAATGGTGAAAAAGAAAAGAATCTCCAGGCGAGTTATGATTATCTAGGTCAACCTTGGAATACATGCCACAGGTTTTGCAAGGGATAAAATCATTACTCACCCAGAAATCGCCATCAGCTATTTCCGTGAGTCATGGTACCCTCTGACGAAGTGTTCAAGGCGGATCTTGTAACAACCATTGGAAAATTTATTAAATATTAAAAAAAGAAACTTTCAAAAAATTATATTTATAATATTAAAAAACTCAAACTATTAGAGGGAAAAAAAAAAAACTTATCAAAATAAACTTTACAATATACTAAATAACCTCTGAAATCCTGCTCTAATCCCATCTTATCTATGCTTCTTTGCTATTGCTATGAAGAGCACCACAAGGCACATCTGCTCACCAAGAATGGCAGCAGTTGAATGTCAGCATATACAACTATAAAATCACTGTTCTAATGCTTATTAAGAAAATCCTTTTGTACAAAGTTCCAGTGGCAAAGATAAAAATTTTCCCTGTGGGCATCTTCTGTTTACTGATTCTTTCTCCTACCGAAACCTCATTCATACTATCATTTTCCTAGTTTTGAAATACTCTCACATTCTGTTTATAGAGATCAACAGGACAATTCACTTCTCTAATTCTGTAAGAACACTCTTTCATTTCATCATATTATTATTATTTCAAGGAAGCCTGAAGCTTATGCTGCACCAGCCAACAAAAAAAAAAAAAAAAAAAAGAAATTCCCAAGTTACCCTGTGTGTGTGTGTGTGTGTGTGTGTGTGTGTGTGTGTGTGTGTGTGTGTGTGTGTGTGTGTGTGTGTGTGTGTGTGTGTCAGAAGTAGAAGGGAATCACCAAGAAAAGAATGATGATATCCAGCTCAGGACCCTGGGTGTGCCAAGCCCATACTAACCAGAGGTGAGCCCCTAACACACCCCTGAACTCAATGAATATCTCCAAAGAATACTTTTCAAGAGACATCTGAACTGTTAAGAACACCTTACCCAAAGCATTTTCAGCAGAATGACCCTCAGTCAATGCTGACTCTCAGAATTCACACCTGTTTGCTAATAATACTTATATATAATCTCTCAATCAAAATTCATTCAAAATTTTTTTCAATATAGGCAATAATGCTATGAATCTACAGGATGATGGATAGCTATACTCAGATCCCTTTCATTAATATTCTGATCTGAGCAGCTTTTCAATCATCAGTAAAAAAATTCTTCTTTAGACACTGATTATACATTTCCAATAACAAGTCTGTTATTTTTTCTGCAAATTTCTTAATAATTTCAGCTTCAATCAGATCCAGTCCAAGTGCTCTGCCACTTTGAGTATCATATAATGCAGTTTTTAATTCAACCTGACCAAACTCTCTTTTCCTTTCATCACTCACCTACAATTTATTTTGTGTCCTTATTATAGTCTGTATTTCATTATTCAATTCCTCATTATCATCAGGAAATAAAACTCTTAACAACGCAATCAGTCTTGCCAAATGTCAGCTGTAGGCCCATTAGTTTTCACTATAGTATAACTTAAAGTGTATATTCTCATTTTATCACACAAAATTTTATATGGAATTCCCCAAGGTTCATTATTATCCTGTATCTTAACAAACTGCTGCCAAGAATCTTTCTAACTTTTATATAAATATATAATTATTATATTCTTTTTTCTTATGCTTATGTAATTTCAAATCCCATATTTCTCCTTCACTATGGCTTCTCCTGGCATGCTATAATTGACATATGGCCTTAAAAACTTCCTTCCTCGTTACAGTCAACAAACTAGAACACCAGGGCACATTTCAAACAAAGCCCTGCCTCCAGCGCATAAACTTTGTAAGGAGAATTTTTGTGTCTTAATTGTGGTAAACAGATATCTTGAAAGTTCAAAGCATATAAGTTAGTGTTAATAGATAATTTTCTTAGTTTTATAATTAACTTATAACTTTACACGCGTAATGGTATCGTAGCAACTTGATAATGTACACATAATGTATACTCAATAACGTAATACATATAATAAAATCAATATTGTAATATATATATATATATTTAATAATGTACACTTGATAGCATAATATTTATTAATTCTGCATAACTAGTACATAGTATTATTATTACATTGAAGAATATTACTTTAGTGTAGTATTCTCAATAAATCTGAATTTGAATGGAAATCATGCTTCAGACCAGAGATTCAAAGTAAAGGGCCCAAAGTAGTGGGAGTGTTACGGCTCACAGAAGAACTGAGGTGGCAAGGGGGTTGTCCTCCAAATCACAGTCTCATGAAATGTACTACTTGTTTGATGCTTGAGGATCTATCTGGAATGGGACATCATACAGCCAAGGGTAATAATGTCTTTGTGAGTGTTCGATATAAAAAAATGTGAGGATATTAGGTGTCAACTCAGAGTTCTGATGGGTGTTTAGGAGAGCTTGAAGAACAGGGTGAATGCCATCAGAGAAATTAAGTTGGGGGGCCTGATCAAGCTCTCAGCTGCACAGCTCAATGCCAGATGTTGTATTTGCGAATCAGGCAACACCCAAGGCAGAATGTGCTGGCCTAACAGGAGGTAGCTATTGTTGGTGATTCTACTATCAGGAAATAACACTGTGGAAAAAGAGTACATCTGCCAGGAGAAAAAGTTGACATTGTAGAGCAGGTTTCACTTTAAAGGGCACAAGAGGTAATACTGTTGGTACTAATGACATTAAGAGTAGATCTTCAGACTTACTTAACAAGTACAAGTCAATGTTGAAATAAAGGTGCAAGTTAGGGTAAATTTGAAAGTGTCTGCAATTCTGACCAGAAATAATAGGAGAGAGTATATGACGAGAGCCTTGTCAATCAATTCAGCCCTAGAGAGAGAGAGAGAGAGAGAGTTTGTTTGTTTGTTTGTTTGTTATTTGGTTTTTAGGAGCATTAGCAACTAAGGCCATATTGCTCCGGGATATGTGGTGGTCATTCCCTGACCTTTCCGCATTCTCCTATTTGGTGGTGACGGGTTCGAACCCCGGTCTAATCAAGAAGCGTGTGCTATGCACTGCTGCTCCTTCCCACCTGGCTACGGAGGCGCCGCGAGAGAGAGAGAGAGAGAGAGACTGTACAAGGCTCATGAGGTAGAACTTTTCTCAGCATGGTCTGTTCTTGTTAATAGGAGATACTGCTTCTACAAGGATGGGATACATTTAAATAGAAAGTGTGAAAGTATATTTGCAGAAACTATTGAGGCAGCGTTAGGTAGGTCAGAGAACTGCCAGCTTGGGGGGAATACACAGACTAAAAGATTAACAATAACTGCAGGCAGAGATAAAAGTTATTCTTGCACTGCTTCTATTGGGACATACAGCAGGCCAGAAAGTGAGGTACTGGGTTTTTCAAGGTCTGCTATGGGTCACCATGGAACGTGGAAATGCATGGAACAGCAAGAACAGGTGCCTGTACACCAATGCTAGGAGAAGAGTAAATAAATATGATGAATTTGAAGTGCTGATAAAGTCATCAAATGTATACATTGTGGGGATATCAGAGACATGGTGTCATTCAGATATAAGGGATGCAGAATTTGAATATCGGGAGTACAATGTATTTAGAAAGGACAGACAGAACAGGGGTTATGCTATTAGTTAAGAAGCACACAAAATCGAAGGTGGTGCATCCAGTCGACATTGTTTGACAGTGCAGTGTTGAGTCAGTTTTGTGTGACTTAAGTACTGGGAAAACAAAAATGAGAGTAGGAGTGTGTTATTAACCTAATGACTCTGATGAGAACAAAGAACAGCTATGCAGAGAAATAGAGTGGGCCAGTAAATCAGAATGCATTGGAATGGGAGATTTTAATTTTCCGGATATTGGAAGTTAAAATCTCACACAATAGCAAGACATTTATCAATTTTTTTAGATTGATAAATGTAAAACAGTCATCTAAAAAAATTTATCAATTTATGCCTGTTTTACAATACTCTTCATCTTCATGCATTAAGAATCTCCAGATAAAAAACTAAATAGGTGGCAGTGATCACAGTGTATTCATGTGGGATTTAGATAAACATGTAACTACCATCAATGGCAAAGGAAAGAATTTTTGCTTTCATAAAGGAGACTACAGTGATCTCAGACAGTTTTTTAATTCTATACAGTGGGACCAACTAATGTTACCAATAACAAATTCTAAATGGGAAGCATTTGATGAAATAATCAGAGAAGCTACTAGGCTTTTCATACCAACTAAGAAATGCTGTTCAAGACTTAGATATAAATGGATGTCAAACGAACTAGTGACATATGTGGCAAAGAAGAAAAATGTATGGTATGCATATAAATTATCAGGTGACAGAGAAACATATGCTAGGTATAAACTAGTCGGCAATTGAGACACAAAGGCAGTCAAGGCAGATTATGAGAAATCTCTGGTAAATAATGTCAAGAAATGCATCAAAGACTTCTTTACTTCTATTAATAGTAGATGGAAGAGTTGAATCATATTGGTCGACTTGATTTTGATGATTTAACCATTGATAATCCTGCTCAGATTGCTGACAGGCTGAATAAGCATTTTGCCTCTACATTAACACATGAGGAATTCCTTAGGGAAGGGGATGTCAGAAGTTTATCAAACTATATCAGGGAGCAAAATGATTCTGTGATAACTGAGAAGAAAGTGGAAGAAAAATTGTTGAAGATAAACATAACAAAGGCAGCCCTAGGGTGGATGTGATCTATCTAGTTATATTAAGGGAGGTAACAAGGATGCAAGCAAACCCTTAGCCATAATTATGATATCATATTTAGATTCAGGAGAAGTCCCTATGGACTGGAGATGTGCAAATGTAATATCTCCAAATCACAAAGAAGATTAAAGGGTAATATGAGTAATTAAAGACTTCTTTCCAGGGAAATTATAGTCACTGGTTAAACAAATAATGCAGAATCATCTAGACAGGAGTGCAGTTATACTTCAGTAAGGGGGAGATCTTGTTGGACAGATTTGATTAGATACTATGATGCAGTGACAAAGAAACTAGATACAAAAAAAAAAAAAAAAAAATTTTTGATATCATATACTTGGATTAGTAGTGGCATTTGATGCAAAAAAGCAAGTGTATGAGCGCATATGCAGCATCAGCAAAAAAATCACACCATTCCCTCCAAATGCCTGTCCAATTCCTCCTTAAATTTATTTAACCTATCAACTTCCACAATGACAGATGGAAGTTTGTTCCAGCAATTAACCACCCGCTGGCTAAAGGCAAATTTCCGCAAATCATCTATTCTACATCTGTCTTTTCTTAATTTGAATTTATGCCCCCTTAGGTTCATAATCTGAACAAGTGGAAGGATCCCATCAGAATTCAGTGTACTCAATCCATTCAAGGCCTTATACACCTCAATCAGATCACTGTACAGGTGCCTAGTCTCCAGCCACTGCAATTTGCAGAACTTAAGCCTCTCTTGGTAAGAGGATCCCTTCATTCCCCTCACCAATCTTGTTGCCCTTCTCTGTACAAGCAAATCTACATCCTTCCTAAAATGAGGCCTCCAGACCTGTACCCAGTACTCAAGGCACAGCCTGACCATTGCCTTATACAGAGGGACAATCACCTCCTTCTCCCTGCTACTAAAATTCCTATATAACATTGACAAAACCCCATGACCTGCCCGCCCTGGCAGCCTGTCTGCATTGCTCAGAAAACTTCATATCTGACTGCACAATTACTCCCAGGTCTTTTTCATTTTCTACCACCTTAAGTGTAGTACAACACAGTACGTTGGTACGTTTCTCTGGGGTTACTTCTACCGATATGCAGTACTTTGCATTTGTCAAGGTTAAACTTTAGTTGCCACTTCTTAGCCCATCTGCCCAAATTATCTAGATCCTGTTACAGTAGCACACTGCAATTACTGTCATTAACAACCGTGCCAACCTTTGTATCATCTGCAAATTTCGACACTAAGCCTGATATACCTTCATTAATATCACTGATAAATATACAAAACAACAGAGGAACCAAGACCGAACCCTGTGGGACTCCACTAATAACATTAGTCCACGAAGAGCAGCACCCATTAATTACCACCCTCTGTCTTCTCCCACTCAACTATCCTTTTATCCACTGTAACAACTTACCCGTAATACTATTCTGCTTCAATTTTTACAATAGTCGTCCATGCGCAACAGTGTCAAAAGCTTTCCTGAAATCCAAATATATGATATCAAAATTATTTTTTGCATCCAGTTCCTTTGTAACTACATCACAATATCCTATCAAATTTGTCAGACAAGACTTTTCATTAACAAACCCATGCTGTGTCTGAATTATTTCTGCAGTCTTGTCTAAATGATCCTGCAATGCATCTTTAACCAGTGACTCCATTATTTTACCCAGAACAGAAGTTAAACTAACTGCTCTGTAATTACTCATGTCAACCTTCGATCCCCCTTTGTGAATTGGGGATACATTTGCACATCTCCAGTCCCTGAGTCCAAGGATGCTCTCATAATTATGGCTAAGGGTCTGCTTAGTTGCTTTGCCGCTATCCTTTAATATAGCTGGATAGATCCCATCCACCCCAGGTGCCTTTCTTATGTTTAACTTCAACAATTTCTCCTCCACTTTGCTCTCAGTTATTACAAAATCATTAAGCACCCTGCTACAATTTGATAACCTTCTTCCATTTTCAAACCTTAATAACTCATGTGTGAATGTAGATGCAAAATACTCATTCAGTTTGTTTGCTATCTGAGCAGGATCATCAACCCTCGAACCATCGATATCAAGTGGACCAATCAGATTCATCCCCTTCCTTTTAGAGTTTATATAAGTAAAGAAATCCTTGCTGTTTTTCTTAGCATCTTTTGCCAAAGATTTCTCGTAATCTTCCTTTGCCTGCATAACCTCCTTTGTGACCTGATTACAGACTAGCTTATATCTGCCATAGGCTTCTGAGTCGCTTGATAATTTATATGTACAAATTGGAGCACTGTGGCACCATGCATTTTTCTTCTCTGTTACGAGTCTGATTAGTTCATTAGATAACCATTTTGGCCTAAACCCTGAACAATATTTCTTAATAGGTATGAAACTTTTAGTAGCATCCACGATTAATTCCTTGAATGTTTCCCACTTAGAATTTTCTGTTGGTAATGTCATCAGTTGATCCCACTGTACAGAATTTAAAAACTGTCTGAGACCACTGTACTCACCTTTATGGAAGCAAAAACCCTTTCCTTTACTCCTGATGGTAATTAAATCTTTAAATAAATCCCACATCAGTACACTGTGATCACTGCCACCTAGTGGTTCCTTTATCTGCAAATTCTTAATACACGAATGATCACTGCTGATAACCAGATCAAAAGTATTACCCTCTCTGGTTGCCTCTCGAACATGCTGCTGCAGAAAACAATCATCCAATAAATCCACAAAAGTCTTACTAGTGTGTGAGTGACCAAGCCTCAAGTTCCAGTCAATATCTGGGAAGTTAAAATCCGCCATTATAAGACATTCTGATTTACTAGTCCACTCTATTTCTCTCTACAATTGTTCGTTGTACTCATTCGAGTCATTAGGCCTATAACACACTCCTACTCTTATTTTTGCTTTCGCAGTGCTTATGTCACACCAAACTGACTCAACAGTGCACTGTTCATCTATATCAACTGGATAAAGTTCTTTTGATTTTATGTTTTTCTTAATTAACAGCATAACACCTCCTCCCTTCCTATCCTGTCATTTCTGTACACATCGTACTCCTTAATTTCCAGGATTTCAGTAAAGCTTTTGATACTGTTGGACATATACATCTACTGTACAAATTGGAGCACTGTGGCACTAAGGGATGGTTGAGTGGGAGAAGGCAGAGAGTGTTCTTTATGGACTAATGTCATTAGCGGAGTCCCACAAGATTTAGGCCCAGCACTGAATCTTGTGTGACTTGTTTTCTCTGTTGCCATAGTTTGTCTGATCCTGTTGCAGTGGCATACCTTCATAAACCCCCTGTCCAAATTTGCAGTTGATACAATGCTTGAAAAGGGAATTTATGAAGGTATGCTACTGTAACAGGATTTTAAAAAATTAGGCAGATGAGTTGAGAAATGGCAATTGAAATTTAACATTGATAAATGCAAAGTACTGCACATGGGTAACAGTAATCGCATATCAACTGTGTTGTACTACACTCAGGGTAGTAGAAAATGAAAGACCTTGAAAGTTGTTTGTTGTTTGTTATTTGGTTTTTAGGAGCATTAGCAACTAAGGCCATATTACTCCGGGATATGCGGTGGTCATTCCCTGACCTTTCCGCATCCTCTGTATTTGGTGGTGACGGGCTCGAACCCAGCTCTAATCAAGAAGCGTGTGCTATGCACTGCTGCTCCTTCCCACCTGGCTACGGAAGCGCCTCAGAAATGAAGGAAACAACATCGACACAACAATGGAAACAAAAATGGTACAGAGGTACTTTATTCATGATATAGATGCATCACTGCGAAAGATGGAACAAAGGGAAGAGGTGGTCCTCAATAGGACATATGGCCACCCCTAATGTTGATGCAGGCTTTTGCACCGCCTGTCCATACTTAGAACAATGTTGTTGATAAGTTCTTGCAGTTACATTGTCCATTCCTCTCAGCGCCATCTTCAGCTGGTGAACATTTTCTGGTCGGTGTGGATGTGCTGCAAGGTGTCTCCCTGGAGCGTCCCATAAGTGTTCTATGGGATTTAGATCGGTGGAACGGGCAGGCCAGTCGATACGAACAATGTCCTCACTTTCCAAAAGCATATCAACAGCTGCAGTGCGATAGGGTGTGATGTTATCATCCATAAACATGAACTCGGGGCCAATGGAACCTCGGAACAGACACACATGGGGAAGGATTACCCCAGTACAGTAGCGTGCACCAGTTACAGTATCCTTCCAGTATCTGGAGTTGTGCATGTCCATCCAAGATAACGCCTCCCCAAACGAGAAAACCTAGACTGCCATATCAATCCTTTTCAGTGATGTTTGAGGGGTGATATCGTGTGCCAACCTCTCACCAGATTAGCTGACGTCCAGAATGCAGCTGAGACTGAATTTACTCTCATCAGTAAAGAGTACCTTACCCTATTGTGCTGCTGTCCAGTCCTTATGTTCTATGCACCACTGTAAATGGTGTCTCCGATGGGCAGGTGTTAAAGGGACACAGTGACTGGCCGTCAGGCAAACAGTCCACCTTTGTGGAGTCGCTTGGCCACAGTAAACCGAGATATCCTGTGTCCTGTGCAGCTGGTTTGCAATGGATCCCACTGTCTGGTGTCGGTCCGTCTTGGCCTGTAGTAGGAGTATATAGCAGTCATTACCAGCCATTGTTTTTCGTGGACGACCACCACTGGTCCTTCGAACAGCTGTATCTGTCATTCTGAAGGCTGACCACGCACATGAGATGATGCTACGGGCAATACTCCTGCACTTCGACCTTCCCAATTATTCGACGCCAGGTAAAGTCATCCAGATGTTGTCTACTGGCCATTTCATTGTCTGTAGCACTGTATGAAACCAATCGAACTTCTGTAACAATCGTGCTCACCATTCGGTAATTTGCACATAACTGCTGAACTGCTGCTTTTATCTGTTTTGAGTCTCTCATCATGATTCAAATTTTTGCATGTGCACCAGCTTTCTACTGAACAGCCACAGTTATGCGAATCACCACAGGCTGTTTCGTCTGGTTTTGTGGTTGTAACCTTTAGAAATAGTGTTGGTCCTTAAGTTTTGCACACCAGTGTATTAGCCATAAACAGTCCATAAAGGCACCTGGGGCAGATGGAATCTATCCAGTTATAATGAAGGAGGCAGCAAGGTAAGTAAGCACACCCTTAGCCATAATTATGAGAGCATCATTAGACTCAGGGGAGGTCCCCATGACCTGGAGATGTGCAAATGTATCCCCAATTCACAACGGGGGTTCAAAGGGTGACACAAATAATTACAGACCTGTTAGTTTAACTTCTGTTCCAGGGAAAATAATGGAGTCACTGATTAAAGAGGTGATACAGGATCACATAGACAAGACAGCCATAATAGCTCAGACACAGCATGGTTTAGTTAATGGACAGTCTTGTCTGACCAATTTGATTGGATACTACGATGTGGTCACAAAGTAACTGGATGTAAAAAATAAGTTTGATATCATATTTTTGGAGTTCAGGAAAGCTTTTGATACTGTAGCACATGGAAGGCTGCTGTACAAATTGGAGTGGTATGGCATTAAGGGCAAGTTATTGCAATGGATAAAGGGATTGAGTGGGAGACAGCAGAGAGCGGTAATAAATGGAGACTGCCCTAAGTGGACTAATGCTATTAGTGGAGTACCTCCAGGGTTCGGTGCTGGGCCCATTGTTGTTTTGTGTGTTTATCAATATCTCTGAAGGTATATCAGGCTTAATGTCCAAGTTTGCAGATGGCACAAAGGTTGGCAGGGTTGTTAATGACAGTAAAGATAGTATGCTACTAAAACAGGATCTAGAAAAATTAGGCAGATGGGCTGAGGAGTGGCAACTGAAGTTTAACATTGACAAATGCAAAGTACTCCATATGGGTAGCAGTAACCCAAGAGAAACGTACCAACTCTGTGGTACTAGACTCAGGGAGGTGAAGAATGAAAAAACCTGGGGGTAACTGTGCAGTCCGATATGAAGTTCTCTGAGCAGTGCAGATGGGCTGCCAGAGCAGGTCATGGAGTTTTGTCATGGATATATAGGAATTTTGCTAGCAGCGACAAGGAGGTTATTATCCCTTTGTATAAGGCAATAGTCAGGCCACACCTTGAGTACTGTATACAGGTCTGGAGGCCTCATATTAGGAAGGATGTAATAGTGTTGCTAGAACGAGTACAGAGAAGGGCAACAAGATTGGTGAGAGGAACAAAGGGGTGTGCTTAAGAAGAAAGGCTTAAGTTCTGAGGGGCTCACATCTGGTAAGTATGGGCTTGGCACACCCAGGGTTCTGAGCTGGATATCATCATTCTTCTCTTTCTTGGTGATTTCCTTCTACTTTTGTCTCTCAGGGGTAACTCGGGAATTTTTTTTTTTTGGCTGGTGCAGCATAAGCCTCAGGCTTCCTTGCACCATATAGCTAATAATAATAATAATAAGTTGCAGCATCTGGAGACTGGCACCTGCAAGGTAAACTGATTGAGGTGTATAAGGCCTTGAATGGTCTGAGCAGGTTCAATGCTGATGGGATACTTCTGCTTACTCAGATTAAGAGCGTGAGGGGGCATAGATTCAAATTGAGGAAAGACAGTTGTAGAATAGATGTGCGGAAGTTTGTCTTTAGCCAGCGGGTAGTTGATTGCTAGAACAGACTTCCATCTGTTGTTGTGGAAATGATTGCTTAAATAAATTTAAGGCTGAACTAGACAAACATTTGGAGTGACCAGATGGGTGAAATGGGAAGTTTTTTTTTTTTTTTTTTTTTGGCTGATGCTATATAAGCTTGCTTTCTTGCATCGTATGCCTCAACTAATGCTAATGTTTAACATCTCATATTGTCTTTTATATTCTACATATTCTCTCTCTAATAGAATGGCCGTAAGGTCAATCATTAGTCTAAACGTACAGTAGGCTGATTTTCATTAGGAAATAAACATGACCTGCCCTGGTAAAGTGCCAGGAGAGGATAGAGACAATGTCTATAAGATGGTCTATAACTGGTCATCTTATAAGTCTATAAGATGACCAGTTAATGTAAACTCTTTGCTGGTTCATTAATAACCTATGTATATTTCCTGGTACTTCAATAATCCACGGGAATGTTTGCTTTTCCACAATCACTTTCTTTGTCACTACAACTTCATCACCATATACATACTTCTTTGAAAAACCTGTTGAATTCAAATTCTTCTCCAAGAGCTGCTCTAGAAAGTCTAGTTTTTGATAGGGATTGTTCAATAGGTTAAACTGACAAATAAGAACCAGGTTTCTTTGGAATTTCAGTATTTAAACCAAATTTCTTCTTGCAACTCTGAATTTACTTATTATTGCTCTTGTTTCAGTTTCAATAAGAACACCACAATTTCTAATACTCTTACATTCTTAACTTTTTACTTGTTTCAACATAGGACTTGCTTCTTTTAAAACCTTTTCCTGTACTTCATCACTAGAGATAATTTTTCCTTCCTGTGCTCATAATAATATTGTAGGATTCTCTTTAACAACTTATATCTTATCAATCTTACCTTCAAATCCGTTATCCAAATTATTTTGCAATACTGATAAATAAAATTCCTTAGTCATGCTTATACCATGACAATACTGTATTCGTTCCCTCAAAAGTATGTTGTCCATATATATATCTTTATAGCCTTTTCTTAAGCATAATCCACATCTTCAAGAATGTTTATCATTGCAGCTCTAAAAACTTTATTCTTATCATAAAAAAATAAAATAGAAATTTTATTTTCGTTTTTTTTCTTGTTGCAACTTTCATTGTGAGACTCAATACAGCCCTTGCAATCTGAAACTAACTCTTGCAGTAACTGCTTTTGTGTCCTTTCTCTTTCTTCTTCATATTTCCTTCCGTGTACTGTACTTTTCACTGGTTTTCCAGGTACATTTTCACCTTCAACAGAGATAGGGGAGTCTATATTCATCCCCTCTATGAAACTGAAATTCTTAGATGGGACGAACGGTTCTGCTGGCACACTCCCGAGCCATTTCCGGTCTTCATGCACATGTGGAGGATAATTCCTGTGCTCCTACAGTAACACGTGCCCTTAGCCATGATCCTGCGGATGTTATTCAAGGAGGTGCCATGACAGTCAAGTTCATTGTTGATAAGGGAGGCAGTCACCTTTGAAAGCTAAGGTGTTGCTTGATCACTTTATGGCTTTTAATTTGTAATATTTCTTATATATTTTAATTTTATAAATTTTAATTCTATCTATCATTTTTACATCAAAATTTTATTTTAGTATTTTATTTTTATTCCATTTTAATTTATGTTAATAAAGTTTGAGTCATATACAGTTGGTGCATTTTATTGAAGTTATTATGAGCTGTATCATTACAATGAATGCTTAATTCTGGCATTGACCATATCAAGAATAAAAGAAATTTATTTATTTATTTACACCGAATGTGAATATTTGGGCTTATGTGGGACCATGTGACAATATATTTTCACAGGAGAGAAGGCTATCAGCTAGTAAAGTGTATCTGGACAATCAAATAAATATAAGGGAGAAACGGTTAGCGTGAGTGAATGAGAAGGTGAAAATGAACATCAAGAAAATAAAAGCCAAGTTAATTATATGACAGATTCGTGACATGATACATGCTACTTTTTACCAAAAACCTTTAAAGTAATGAAAAATATTACAGAAAATTATAAGTGGTTTTAGTATATTAAAAATATATATTTTTAATATACTAAATTTAACCCTATTTCATTATAAAGATAGATATTTATGGTTTAGTTTCATGCAAAGATAGGAATACATTAAATTGCTATCAAAATAACTGAAAAGTTCTTCTCTGATTTAAATTAAATTGGCAAAATAAAAAAAAAATACAGTCCATTCCGGTTATTTGGGACACATCGGGACTAGTTCATTTTGGCCCGATTAAGCGGCTGCCCCAATTACCCGAAGTTTCACGTAAATAGTTAAAAATACAATTTACCCCCCCCCCCCTTTTACAATTAGTTCACTGTACAATCAAATCACGTTACGATGAACTCACCACAGTAAAGTACTGTTCACTATACGATGTTCAGTAAGCGCCGGTCATTCTGATCACGTTTGTGAACTGAATTTTAATTCTATTACACAGCGATTCTAATTAGCGAAAATAGGAGGAATATTATCCACAGGCTATAAAAGCAAAGATATATTAAGCACAAATTTACCCTTTATTACCTTACCAATTAAAAAATACGTGAAAATCGGAATAATCAATACGTACTGTAATATGTACATACTAACTAAACTAGTTGACATTTCTGTTCACTGATATTTGTGGGTGGGGTTTAAAATTTTAAACAGTAAAAAGATAAGCAATCCATAACAAAGAACACGGCGCGCACACACACACACACAAATTGCAAGTAACATGATACGCGCAAGTGAGAACGGAGTTACGAGTAATGAGTTACAAAGTTTTAAAAATAGGAATGAAGAGAAGATCTAAAAATAAATTTTTTTATTTGATTGAAGATTTCATGGAAGTGTAAACACATTTCACCATAATAACCCACAGAATTCCAGCTGTTGGTATTATCACAAATTCAATAAGATCGAGTTTACTGTCCGTTTATGATAGATTTCACTAACAGAAAAGCCCAATACACAGGTGACTGCTAATTGTTTTATGGTTGTGACCTCCAGAATTTCGACCGAACCACGTCGTACCGTCAGAGACAATCGTAGGGTAATCTCCAGTGCTGCGGTCTCCTGCCCCGATTAAAAGGCATGCTGTCCCAATTAAGCGAAGTAAACCCTGGCTATTTTCTCGATTGGTTTCTGTTTTTTTAAGATTTGCCCCAAATAAACGGCTGCCCCGATTAACTGGTGGCCCAAATAACCGGAATCCACTGTAATAATAAAAAAATAATATATACAGAGTGATTCACTACCAGTGTGACAAACTTGCAGGAGGTGTAGGGGACACAAACACGAATCGGAATCACATAGCATTGCAGGGTCCGAAATGCCTTCGTCATGCGGTAGAGGATGTTGAACGGGAGGTCACGTGAACAGCGATCCCGCTGGAAGTCAGCATTTGCGAACCGTTTCTGTTGAAGAAACCTAGTAGCAAAAGTCCTCCAGAGTGAATAATCTGCAGGCTCCAATGATTGGACGCTTTGCAGATGGTATGAACTCATTTGGTTTGTTGACAGTATCCTCCATACGGTGGATTGGGAAATACCCAATCGTTGGCCTATTGCTCAAGTACTCGTACTCGGATTGCCTTCTGCAAGATGTAGGACATTCTCCTCATTGTCTGGTGTCCTCGTCATTTGCTCTCGATTTATGGTACCTCTCGTGAAACAACCAGTCTCACGTAACCTTCTGTGCACACGTGCGAAAATTGTATGATGATGTTGTTGTTATTTGGTTTTTAGGAGCAGTAGCAACTAAGGCTATATTGCTCCAGGGAAATGCGGTGGTCATTCCCTGACCTTTCCGCATCCTCTGGTATTTGGTGGCTCACGGGCTCGAACCCCGGTCTAATCAAGAAGCATGTGCTATGCACTGCTGCTCCTGCCCACCTGGCTACGGAGGCACCCTTCGTATGATGAGGAGCACGCTTCTGCAGGAAACGTTCCTGGTACAAGCGCAGAGCGGTGCGCCTGTTACAGTCCGCAGCTCCATATGTGAGGTGCATGTCGGCCAGTTCATCGTTTGAATACTCGTCCATCCTACTGCCTCGGGAACCGGTTCACAAATGCTGACTTCCAGCAGGATCACTGTTCATGCGACCTCCCGTTCAACGTCCTCTACCACATGACAAAGGCATTTCGGACCCTGCAATGCTATACGATTCCAATTCATCTTTGTGCCCCCTACACCTCCTGCAAGTTTGTCGCACTGGTAGTGAATCACCCTGTATATATATATAGCAAAGGATCTAGATAAAATGGGCATGAAAAATTCAGAGATGTAAAATTACCACTGTTACCTCTAACAACTATGTTTAAACTTAAATAAAATAAACTTACTGGTTTCAATACATTATCCAAGCTGATTCCTACATATGCCAATCTTTGCTTCCTGTAATATGAATATTTTTATGTGAATCCCAGTAATGTGTCAATTTACATATAATCAAGGCTCAATTAAAAAAGTCATATACTATTTATGTAAAAGATACCTTGTACCCTCTATAATAAATAACATCAAATTTGACAGCATAAATTAAATGTCATTTTATATACAATCACATGCAGTACTGTCATATTTTTTAAAGTTATGAATGGCATCGTGAAAATATCCCTTACATTTAGAGGGACCAGTGACCTGTTTAACATTTTAAAACTGTTTAAAATGTCAGTTGCTAAACAGTCCCATGGACTCCTCCCCATTGAACATAGGGAATGCATGATGTATAGGGGATAAAAATACCCTATGCATCAAGGCATCATGAATAGGCAAATTAATATAACAAACATATCTGTGAAAGAGCACAAATTCCCCAAACCTTCTTAATTCATTTCAAATACAGTAAACCCCCGCTATTTGCGGGGGTTTACTGTATTTGTATTCGCGGTTTTGAGGTTGCTGATTTAATATGAAATGAAACCTAAAAAAAAAAAAAATGTGAATTTTAAAGCGCCATGAACATTTTTGGCCATAAAAAACATGGGCATGGCTAAAATCATCTTTCAGTCAAAACAGCACTCAGTGGGTGGGGGGAGAGGGGTGAGAAGAGAGAAGTGCCAATGTATTGCCAATACATAAAGGCTTCTTAGTATGAATTTGGTATATACAAGCTGGTTAGTCTGACTTCAATGGTAGGGAAAATCTGGAGGTAATGATTAAGAACGTAATCCCAAAACAGCACTCTGAAAGACACACAACATGGTTTTGTTAAGGGAAAATCATATTTATTTAACCTGATAAGCTATTTTGACAAAGTTACTTGTGAGCTGGATGTAGGGAATAATTTGATGTAGTTTATTTGGATTTTAGCAAAGTATCTGATTCAGTCCCTCATGAGAGATTACTGTATAAGCTGGAACATGTTGGGATTACTGGAAAGATTCTAAGATGGATTGAAGGGTGGCTGCAGGGCAAAAGGTTGTGATTAATTGATATTCTTCAGCTTGGTGTAAAGTCAGGAGCAGGGTCCCCCAAAACAACTGTTGTTTCTGATTTTCATAAATGACATTGACGAAGGGATAGAGGGCATGATATTAAAATTTGCAGACAATGTAAAGATTGGGAGAGTTGTTAACATTCATTTTCAAGCAGTGTTCCTTCAGGATGACTTAAACGATCAGACAAGTAGGAACTATGTTTTACTGCAGCAAAATGTAAGGTATGGAGAATAACAACCCCAAAATAACTTATACATTTGGTGGTATTGAATTAAAAACTGTAGAGGGAAAAAAGGGACATGGGAGTTATGATATGGGCAGATATGAAGTTCTCTGTGCAGTGTAATCAGGAAAGCCCATGATGTCCTATTGACGATTATCTAAAAATATCCTGTAAATAGGTATTATAATTCCCTTTATAAGGCAATTGTAAGACTATGTTTCGAATATAGTATCCAAGTATAGCAACCTCATCTGAAAAAGACACTGAAGTTCTTGAGTCCAAAGATGAAAAACTCGTAAATTCCAGAACTAAGGGTCATATATTCAAATTACAGGGGGAAGAGGTTTACGAAGGACTGAAAGAAGTTTTCTTTTAGCCAATGAGATGTTGATTACTGGAACAAGTTGCCTCTACAGGTAGTTGAGGCTGGCAGTTTGAAGAAATCCAAAGCACATAATTTGTATTTTCTTATCTACTTTTTTCGGCTGGTGCAGCAAAAGCCTGTGGTTTCTTTGCACTATATGGCTAATATTAATATTAATGTCCATGGCAATCCACATCACAGACTTGTTGTTTACATGGACAAAACTCATAGTTTCAGCATATTTTGTCCATAACAACATGGACCAAAGTCATATTTCCAGCAAATTAACTGCCTATCTGCAAGCTACAACTGTAGAGAGTACAATTAACACAATAAATTAATGAAAAATTTATTTATTAAAAAGTTCAGTTGCCATTCACAACCTCATTTCTTTGAACATACTTGTCTTTACACCTTGTCTACTTGGGCACTATCTGGATATGACTTTCACTGTTAACTGAGATGTACAATAATCACAGTTTCAGTGGGGTGTGCATAATATATATACATGTAAGGTGAAAAGTATGTATGTTTAAGTTGCTTTTATTGGCATGGTATGCTGGTCACTGAACAAGTGGTACTAGTCAAAAAGTCCAAGAAGTATCTGTATTACTTTAAGAAATTAAAGGCAGATTTTACTCTAAACAGAAGTACTTAAATTTTCACTACTCTTCATTTCAATTTAGCTGCACATTACATTAGTGGCAACAGCAACAACTAACACAGCTGCCAACTTTTGACTTACAAAAAACCTGGAACAGGAATTTGTAACAAGAGGAAAACAGGTTTGTGGGGTTTTTTTTTGCAAAAGGCTTTCTAAAAGGCTTTCTACTTTCCAAAAAACAGTGAAAATCAAAGTACTTCAGTCTGCACTAAAAATTAAATATTACTGGCAAAATACACATTTTATATGAAAATACATTAACAGGATTATTTACTAGTATAGCATGCTTTTAAACTTATCTACTTTTAAATTTTTGCAGCTTATCTAAGATTTTTCTGGAGAGTTGGCTTCTATTCACTAAAAAGGTGAAATGGGGATTTTTTTTTCTTTTTTTTGCTGATGCTGTACAAGCTTGCTTTCTTACATCATTTGCTACTTTTCAGTATTAGTAACATACTAATACCAAAAAAACAACAACTAAAAATCCAGATATGGAAGTAGCACTACCTGTAGTGTTTCCATAACCAAGGAAATCATTAGGCATGAAAAAAACTGCCTCCAAACTCATAATGATAAAAGAATTACCAAGTCTAAGTATGCAAAGTTAATAGCATAACAATATATTAGTCAGGACAGCTAATCAGTCACTACTGAAGAAGTTGTAGAGGGAGTACATAAAATGTCTGAGAATTATTTATATTCCTTTAAGAAACTAAAGAGATTTTAGTTTAAACACTTTAACCCTATGCAGGGTTAAAGTGCTTAAATTTGAAACTTTTTTTAAAAATATATATTCATAATATATATTTTAAAAAATATATAATGAAATTAATAATGAAAAAATTAGTTTTACCTGAGTTCTTCACGTTCTTTCTGTTTTAACAACTGGTCTAAATTCTTCAGTTCTTCAATTAACTGCTCACAAAGCATTTTCTAATAAAAGAAAGTATGACAATCACTATGTAAATTGATAATTTCTAATATCTATTCTCATGAAATGAATTTATAATAAAATCCCCTTATGTACAAAACAGGTAGACCAATGAACACTGATTTTAACAAGGGAACTGTCAATATTGTAGCACTGAAACCTCATCTGAAATTTTCCTCATTTATAGATGCCAAATATCAGTTCCATGCAAAATTTTGGCTGCCAATGCCAACTACCAATGGCAAGTATCTGCTGTGAAGCTGCAATCATAACTACTATTAAGTGTAGAGACCCGAAGAATGTGTCTGGGGAAGAGGTTGGGGTTGACAAGTACATCTGATCTTTTCCCCTTCAATTTTCATCATCATCATCATGAACTTGGTCCGGCTTATGTCTTTTAAGACCTGTTCCGTTGTAGCTCTTGGAGGTGGTCTTGATCTCGCCATCGTTGTCTTGGTCGAACAACATCTCTTTTGCCTGTAGGTTTGTAGTTAAAGGCTAATTTTGGGATCCAGTCTGGGTTCATTCTTTCTATCTGGCTGATCCATTTTTCCTGATACCGTTTTATGTCATTTACTATGTTATCTATTTTAATTTCTTGCGGATATCTAAATTTCTTTGGTGGTCTAGTCTTGTAAAGCCTAATAATGGTCTTAAAAATCTCATTTGTGCTGCTTCTAGTTTGTGTGCATCTTTCTTATTTATGACCCAAGTCTCACAGCTGTAGAAGAGGGCTGGTTTTGAAGTGATGTTGTGCAGTCGCAATTTTGTTTCAGTGGTCATTTGACTCTTTGTATGTTTTTTCCACATAATCCCACTGATTTTGTTTTTGAGGTGGAGATTTTCATCTCGTACTTTTTACCTATTTTATTAAGTTCGTTTGCTACTATCTGTTCATCTTCGGATTTTGCAATTATAACTTGATCATCAGCATATAATATAGTTTGGATTTTATTCCTGTTGTTCCACTGTATTCCGTTGTTTGTTTCCATTCTTTTAAGAATTTTATTGATGTAGATATTGAATAAATTTGGTGATAGTCCACATCCTTGTTTGACTCCTTTATTGGTGTTAATTGGGTCTGATAGTTGGCTATTAGAATATTTTATACATACTTTTGAGTTTTTATATAGGCTTTGGATCGCTTTCCGGAGTTGGGTTGGGATATTTTCTTCACGTAGAATCTGTAAAAGTTTTTCCCGGTTTACATCGTCATATGCTTTTCATAATCAATAAACAGCAGAAATGTTGGTAGATTGAATTCTCTTCTTTTCTCCAAAATTTATTGTAGTGAGAAAATGGCATCTATTGTGCTTCTCTCTTTTCTGAACCCACATTGTTCTTCTAAGAATTGTTCACTGTATTTATTAAGTTTATTCTTTAGTATATTAGAGTAAAGCTTTGCAGCAGTTGACAGCAGCGTTATCCCTCTGTAGTTGTTAGGGTTATTTCTGGAGCCTTTTTTGTGTAAATTGATTACTATTACTGTTTCCCAATCTTTGGGTATCTGTTGCTTATGCCATATGATGTTAAATAATTTTAGTAGTGCGTTTATTAGTAAGGTGCCCCCATATTTAAATAGTTCTACATTCAAATTGTCTATGCCTGGGCTTTTTCGGTTTTGTGATTTTTGTAATATTAACTCTAGTTCTTCCATTGTTATATTTTCTTCATCTTTGGTTACCACAGATTCATCTTCCATTTCCCTAGTGCCTGGGTTATACCACAGTTTGGAATAGTGTTGCTTCCACTCTGCTTTGGAGGAGTTGGTTTTTATTTGATCATTTGTGTCTAGTTATAATTTCTTAAAAATTTTAAAACCTCTTCTCTGTGGACCCATGATATCACGTTCTAAAGATTAAACAATTTATCCCAGTCATCTCGTTGGATTCTTCTGGTTAGTTTTCTGACTTCTGCTCTAAGCTTTTTATATTTTATGTGTAGATGTAGGTCTTTAGTTTGTAGGAACAGTTTATAGGTCTTTTTTTTTTCTCACTGATTGTTTGTTTCAATTCTTCATTCCAAGTTCTTAGCCAGTTTTTATTTTTTATAGGTTTATATCCAAGACTTTCTTCAGCAGCTCTCAGAATTGATTTTTTCATGTTTGACCAGATTTCCTCAACATCACTTTCATCTGATTTGAGTTTATCTTTCAATCGACTTTCATACAGGAATTTAGTGCTTTCATCTTCCAACAAATGTATTTTTAATTTCTTAGTAGTTTTTGTTGGTGTTTTCTTCTTTTTATTAAGATAATTTCTTTTTATTTTGAAAGTGCTTTCTACTAGGTAGTGATCACTGTCAATTTCACTGCCTCTGAATACTCTAGTGTCTCTAATTTTGTCATTTAAATTTTCATTAATGATAATATAATCTTTTTTTTTTTTTATGAAAACTCCAAACACGAAAGGTATCAAAACCTATAGTACTTAGTACCGTGCATGGGTTGAAGGAGAAGTATGGGGGGGGATGCCGGAAACTTTGCTCTAAAGACTAAACATGGGTTTCACCACTTCAAACCTCCAATAAGCAAAGTGGTGGTATTTCACCTGTTGATGAAAGTCGTCACCTGAAAATAAACTGCCGAAACCCGGGATCTAATTATAGACTTTGTGTTTCTTGCTTCCCATGTAAATTTATGGATATTCTTGTGTCTGAAAAAAGTATTTATAATTTTAAGTTTATTAAAAATGCAGAAGTCTATCAGGCATCTTCCATTATTGTTGGCCACGGGTTCGCCTTCTGATCCTATACATTTGTCTACTGATTGAGCACCAACCCTTGCATTAAAATCTCCTACTAGTATGAGATAGTCGTTTTTGTTAGTTTGGTCTATGATCTGTTGTAATTCATCATAAAATTCTGTGGTTTCATCAACGTTGCCTTCTACTGGTGCGTAGATGCCAATGATTGTTATTGTAGATAGAATTTTTAGTCTTAATTTCAATATTCTGGGTGATATCCAAGAGTAGTCTAATATTTTGTTTTCCCATTCTTTCTTTATTATAACAGCAACTCCTGATGATGCCCACATTTCACTTGGTATGATGGAGTATATCATTATGAAGTTACCTATTTCTTTGGATCCTTTGTTCTTTTTTGTTTCGGTAATGACTGCTATGTCAATATTTCTATTTTCTAGTTCCATGGTCAATTCATCTAATTTGTGATTTATCCCCCTAACATTCCAAGTTGCTACTTTAAGTTTCTTAATCTTAGTCCTATATCCATTGCCTAGGTCGTTACCCTTGAGATCCGTCCAGTTTTTTCCCTCGAGCTTATTTCGAGTATTTAAATGTCCCCTGGACAGGTTACCAGCCTTTTGTGGGGTAAGTCTAGTGGTGGGCTGCCACCTTATAACCTTTAGACAGGCTTCAGGTACACCATTTCCTCTGTATGTGATGGGACAGTTATACCACTGTGACTCGGTCGCCAGAGCCTCATCTGTGGAAACGGTTCAGTTTGCCTCGAGAAGGTGAGGTTGACATTTGGGTAGGAATGCACATCACCACCCCTTGAACACACCTCATTCCAATTTTATAACACAAAAATGATTTTTCACCTCAAGTGATACATATACATACACTAGCCAAAAAAAATATGAACCTTTATTCGGTATTGAATTGGGTGCCTTTGTTTTGAATAACATCATGTGTGGTACAGTATGTATTCTTTAAAGTATTTTTGTGCATTTAGTCTAACTGTAACCATTCTTCCAGCAAAATATCACACAGCTGCAAAAAAAGCTGAAGGAAGAGGACTTGCTGAACAGCCCACACATTATCAATAGGACTGAGATCAGGTGAATGTGGGTCCCAGGGAAGACAGTGGAAATCCATGTCATGAAACCATTCTTGCATGATTCTGGCACAATGTGGCATTGCACTCATAAAGTGGCCATCACCTTCAGGATAAATGTGTAACTTGCAGGGTGCAGTAGATCTGACATAAAATTCAGGTACTCCCTGGATGACATTTGACCTTCCACTGGTATCAACAGACTCGGCCTGTGCCAACCCCCCCCCATACCATGATACTGCCATCAGATGCTTGGGTTGTCTTAAAAAGGCAAGCAGGGTCCACTGATTTGTGAGGTTCTCACCACATTCTCTGTTTACCATCGGTGCAAAACAAAGTATCACGATTTGTTTAACTACGACTTTGTTCCACTGTCTGATCACAATGTTCTCAGCACCAATGCAAGTGGATATTTTTTTGTTTTTCTCTGTGGCTTCTGAATAGGCAGGTGACTGCCAATATTTAATTTCTTCAATTCTCTGCTTGGTTGAATTCAGATGTTATTTGCAGCACAATGGATGTTCTATTTTTCCATAGTCCTCCTTAGAGTACAACATTCACTCTTTAAGTATTGTTTTTCTGCCCCATTTATGCCTTTGAGATGTGGAAGAACCACTTGTTTTGCAGTCATTAAAAATCTCTGAGATGGATGTTTTTGAGAAACCAGTTATGTCTTTTGTTTCTTGAATCGTGGTTCCTGTTAAATGTGCAACCATGATAAGACCTCTTTCAAAGTCTGATAGAGATTATGTGTTTTCCCCATTCTGGCTTCATATTACTGCAGTTGAACAGCCCATGCAGTCTTTATACTTAAGGCAACAAGTCATCACCCTACATGACAGTTTTCTTTGCATTATTTGCATTTCTTCTGTCTGACTGTCTTAATAAAAAGGTTTGTAATTTTTGGCCAGTGTGTGTATGTTTAAATCCTTTTCTCTGGACTTGGCTGTAGTCTTGACATCACTTGCTGATGGATTGGTATGCTCTTTCTTGTCAGACGGCTAATCAAAATCTGCAGTGCATCTGTATTTGCTTTCCTGAATGTAAGACCTGTTGGTTTGTACAGTAATCAATGCTATCACCATAAATATTAACAAAGCTGCACAATCAGGTTGAACATGCAATGTTCATCTGAACTGGTGCGGATCTGGCTTTTTTCTTATGGTCCATAGTAGTCGCCACATGAATAATAATATTTTATTTAGCCCCCTTAAAATCTGAAGGTGACATCATTAATTGTTAATGAAAATATGCATTTTCATTGCAAGTTACAGAAAGTTTAAATGATTGCACATGTTTACAGCATTACAAATATCCACATGTTTACAGCATTACAAATATGCAGTTTGTGATCACAGAGATATAAACATGACTTGACTGAAAGGAGTGCAAATGAAGTGTATACCCTCAGTTAGATTTGTGAATCCTCATTTTTTATTGCCTCCTCTTTCCTTCCATCCAACACACACACAATCTTTCAATCATTACAAATTAAGGCATTGTTTCAGAATACTTACAGTTAGCATTGGCAGCAAAAATTTTGTGTATATAAATTAAGTGACATGATCTATAAATGAGCAAAATTTCAGATGAGGTTCATCATTCCAATGTTAACAGTTTCTTTGTATGTTTCTCAACTTAACAAGAAACCTAATAGAAAAATACATGCTTTAGTCAAGACTTAATAAAAGCAGCACTCACCTCAATGGTCCATTATAGTTACATGAATTATGAAAAGGGGAGGGAAGTACTCTAATTAAAACATTAAAACCAAGGAAACAAGGAACCTAACAAAATTTCTAAATGTTTTCAAACCGACAAGTCATTTATAGGATGACTGCATTATAGTAGAAGATACAATGCTAACACTCTGTAAAATCAAATCGTAACCACTTATCTGAACCAGTACTTGATTACAATCACAAGTCATGAACTCGATTATTCACCAAACCTAACTCATCTTGCTTGACACTTGTCAGTTATACAGTGGCAGCACATAAATTACATCAGCCTCTTAAAGTATAGTATTTTCTTAATATCTCCCTCTATAGGTAAAATTATGTGATCTCAAAACACTATTACATCATTCTGTAAAAATAGTGTGATACAGCAATATAATTCTGTAATATATTAATGGGGTATTATATTATCCAGTTTATTTTATAAACTGGATAACATATAATACATAATATATAAACAGCAAGCCCTCCACTTGCTGCTATCTGCTTTCACTTTCTATTCAGCAGCAGCATGGCATACATTTCGTTAGCTCCTAGAAAGAAAAGATTAAATATTTATCTTGCTAGGGAGGGCTTTTCTAGTCAACATATAGTTGCAAAAGTTGGCTGTAACCAGTCTATTGTGTCAACATTACTTAAAAATAAATGTGAGACCAGAGATGTCAAAGGAAAATCTGGAACAAGACTGAAAAAAATGGAAAAGTACTGAAGCACAGGACATTGTTTTGAAGTGTCTGTGTCAACCATGATCATTGTGAAAGTTTCACAGTTCTAAAATTCAAGTGGAGGGAACATACTGGGGTAAATGCAAGTGAAAAAACTGTCCAATGAAAATATGATGAGTAACCTGAAGCATAAAAGCCTTGTAAGCAACTTTTATTAACAACATCCACGAGGGAAAAAATGATTAACTTCTTAGCATGTTAACGAACATGCTAAATGAACAAGTGAGCAATGGTAATCTGCAATATTCTCTGATGAATCCAAATTTAACTGCCATGGATCAGATAGTAAATGATACATTTTGTGTAGATCTAATGAAACTTATCACCTAATAATGTTCCCAAAATTTGAATGTTGAGTGAGAACTACATCTAGTACAGACTTGTGGTGCTAGGTAACACTGCATGCATCCTTTGTGAATCAGTGTGGCGTCGGGCTGGATAGAGTAATTGAATTTTTATGTGCAGTTCTTTGGCAGTGTGTTTCATGTAGTTTGCAATTGTTGTGATGGCTGATGTGAGAGAGCAACGTGCTTGCATCAAGTTTTGTTTCCTTCTTAAAGATACAGTAGAAGAAAACCCATAAGAAATTGAAACAAGCTTTTGGTGACAATGCTTTCAGCCAGACGCAGACCTACTACTGGTTTAACCATTTTAAAAACAGTCAAATGTCGGTTGATGATGATGATTGCTCTGGGCATCCATCATCAAGCACCACCCCAGAATTTGTTGTTTGTTTGTTTTGTTATTTGGTTTTTAGGAGCATTAGCAACTAAGGCCATATTGCTCCGGGATATGCGGTGGTCATTCCCTGACCTTTCCGCATCCTCCGTATTTGGTGGTGACGGGCTCGAACCCCGGTCTAATCAAGAAGCGTGTGCTAAGCACTGCTGCTCCTTCCCACTTGGCTACGGAGGCGCCTCCCCCAGAATTTGTTGCAAAAGTCAACACAAAGTTCTACTGCAAAGTCCTGAGGCAGTTAAGGGAAGCTGCCAACAGGAAACGTCCAGAGAAGTGGCACACAAAGAACGGGGTCCTTCATCATGACAATGTGCTGGCCCACACATCTCTTGCTGTGGTGCAGTTTTTGGCCTCCAACAACATGATGTGGGGAGTGCAAAAGGGCTCGAGACAGTCAGGAGGAAAATAGTTAAGAGTAGCAAAGAAAAGGGAAGGCAAAGTATGAGGAGCAAAAGATTATGAAAGATGGCTAAGTGAACCAGGAAAGGTAACGACCTCTGAGAAAAATAGATCTGAGGGATCCGTAGTAGAGGAGGAATTGTGTTGAAGCAGGAAGTCCAGGAGAAAGCAAATGAAGGAAACCAGAAAAGGAAAATCCCTAGATGACAGCCTGGAGAGCCTAAGATGAAAGCCTGAAACTTCCCTGGAGAAGAAGAGAAGAATATAGAAGTAGATGAGCTGTTAGTAAAATGGAAGGGTAATTAATGAAAGGTATGTTTGAAAGATAAATTTTCTCTGAGGTAGATATACTAACTGAGTTTATTATGTCAGAAAGGGATTAGAATATAATGCAAGGGAAACAAAGGAATGAGTTATAGAGAGAGAGAGAGAGAGAGAGAGAGAGAGAGTCCAGATAAAAAAGATTAAAGAGATGGAAAATAGGATAGTTACTAGGTTAAGAGAGGTAAGTGTATAATGTGTTAGAAGAGAAGTAAAGGATTTAAAGAAAGGTTCTGAATATGCTTTAAATGAAAGTTAATAAAGTATATGAACAAATCTGAATATGGCGTTTTAATTGATGAAAATTTGTGTACAAGTAGTTTATTTGAATGACTAGTAACAAGGAAGGAAATTAGGATACTGAAGATTTGTCTACAAGTATACTGTAACGGTGTAGTGAGAATAAAGAGCTGAATGATGAATGTAGCATTTTGAATATTACTATATGAAACAGTATTGTATCCAAGAGTAAAGAGAAAGAGGTAAAGTGAATGTATAAGTGTTAAGAGTTAATTAAGAAATTAGACAAGAAGAATGAATCATGTTTTTATTTTTATATAATTGTCTAATCAGATTAACTAGTGAAGCAAAACTGTAATAAAACTAATATATGCACAATATCTCTGATTTAACTTTCTGTGTCAAGATTATATGCTATCTAGTTCAGTTGCATATTATGTTGTGTGTGTATATATATATATATATATATACATATATATGTGTATGTAATAAATTTCATGCTATATTTCCATTTCAAGGTGGCAAAAAGTGGGCCTTGGAAGGTGTGAGGGTGTCTAAAAATCTAAAGATTTCCAAGGAAGGAGGTAATAAAAAAAAAAAAAAAAACATAAAAAAGTAGAAACCACACAATTTCATGTTTTGTGTGAAATCGAAGTCTACAGGCAGAATTTTATGACCATTCCCCAACAGAAAAATGGAGATTTACAGTTGGAAAAAAATTATAACAATGGTCTGAAGAAGGGAGTAGATTCCTTGAGTACACAGATGAAATGGCTTTTAGATTGTTTTAGGTACTTGACGTTATTCCTATGTGTAGTTGATCAAAATTTTGAACAAGGTGTTTAATTTTCATTTCCAATGAAGCTTTGGTATTTTTTCAGTTAATTTATACCACAAATTCCACAATCAACTGATCTGTATAAAATATTAATATAGTGCAACAAGGTTTGTACCAAAGCTTATGAGTAACAAGTTACTGCATTTAAGGAATATATATATATATATATATTATGAGATGCAACAGGGATTACCTTTATTTTTTGCTATAGAATGGCTTCTTTTGATCAACTCTCCTAGTCCAACACGTTAATGATTAATTTGTAACAACGATATAATTATGAGATTAATTTAAATGTCTTCCCCACTGTCAGAACAGTAGCGGGACAATCTCATGGTATCAATATTGGATGTCCAACTCAACCCAGGGTTCCAATCCCCCCCCCCTTGCCAGTAAGGAAAACATAAGGTGCAACATTGATATAAAAAAGCATAACTACATATAGAGCAATGTTCTCTTCATTCCTGAAGTTGGACTAAGGCTTTTCGAAACATGTTCAAGGAAGAAGAACAAACCAAAAATGTTAACCAGAATTTTTTTTTTTTTTTGTCTTATGTAGTACTTTTTTAAATGACCAATAATTTTAAATGCGCATAAATGATCAATCATCAGATAGTAGGAATGGTCTACGAATATTAATTGAATTGTTACATAACTTCATCTCGAGGGTTTCGGCAATAAGTAATTTATAGTTGGATGTTTATTATTTTTGCTTCATTAAAACCGAATACATCATTTATTGCACGAAACGACAGTTCTGATGCATTTTCAGTTCAGATGGGTCGATCAAATGCATCGGAACCGTCGTTTCATGCAATAAATGAACAACATGTATTCGGTTTTGATGAAGCAAAAATAATAAACATCCAACGCAATTATAAATTACTTATTGCGGAAACCCTCGAGATGAAGTTATGTAACAATTCAATTAATATTCATAGACCACTCCTACTATCTGATGATTGGTCATTTATGCGCATGCGTGAAGAACAAAAAATTACTACATAAGACAAAAAATAAAATAAAATTTTCTGGTTAATTTTTTTGGTTTGCTCTTCTTCCTGTGAGAACATGTAGTTTCAAAAAGTTTTAGTCCAACTTAAGGAATGAAGAGAACATTGCTCTATATGTAGTTATGCTTTTTTATATCAATTTCAATTTTAATTTTAGTTTTAATGATGTTGGAACTGATGTTTTCCTTACTGGTGGAGGGGGGGGGGGGGGTTGGAACTCTGGGTTGAGTTGAACATCCAATGTTGATACCATCAGGTTTTCCCGCTACTGTTCTGACAGTGGGGAAGAGTTTAATTAATCTTATAATTATATGGTTGTTACAAATTAATCGTTAACAAGGTGGACTAGGAGAGTTGTTTGAAAAAAGCCATCCTGTAGCAAAAAAATAAAGGGTTTCCCTGTTGTATCTCATAAGATAATAGAATATAGGAATAATTGTGCATTTAATAGCTCTCTATTGTCAAATATATATATATGAGAAGTTGAGACTGCTTGTGGTGAGCAAGATTTATCAAACTGGAGGATGGAATATAGTGTGCTACCACCAGCAAAAAATTTGGATATGAATTTACAGTTAGTGCAAGGTCATTAATATACAAGAGGTAAAGAATGGAGAAAGAGCCGAAATTTGAGAAACACCAGCATTAGCAGCAAGGTTAGAAGACAGACAACCATCATCTGCAGAGAGAAAACTGGATAACCAATTTCAAAAAAAGTTAGCAATTCGTAAGGTGGGAGCCTGTTAAGATCTGTATACAAAACATGATCAAAAGCCTTGGAAATGTCAAGACTGACAGCTTGAGTTTCAACAAATTTTTCGAATGAATCTGTCCAAAGAAAAGTAACATAAGACAACATAACAAAAAAACAATGAACAGATAGAAGGTTTCAAGACAGTTTTCAGTTGATCCCGACTTATGTAAGTCGGTTGCATTCCGCGGAATGCTACGTCAGATTTTATGTAAATCGGGGAATTTCCTCATGCTTGTGCAGCACTCGCAACTGTGCTCACTGAATTGATTGAATCAAAAAAGAAACGTTCAACGAACATGTAAATAGAATTATTTATTGTATTTATTCAATTTTTATCTTATGCTCAGAAAAAATTACAAAAAAAGAGAGGAGACAGGCATAATGTCTGTAAGATTCACCTCTCAAGCATCGTTGCCAGAATCAAGGTCTTCGGCTGATAAGTACGCCACCCTTTCTAATAAGACCCCAGTCTTATTGGAAAGGATGGGGTCCCACTGCTCCTTGTCTGAAGAGAGAGGCGAGGAGATTAAACGTGTTACAGCAGACCTAGTAACGTGCGGCTACCCCCAGAGCATTATTGAGAGGTGTTTAAGAGGTATGAACAACAGTCACAGGGATGCTTTTACACCTGTTTCCACCGCATACATCCCCTACTATCCGGGTATTTCGGAACCCATTTCCCGTATCTTGTTAGTGTAAGATATGCTGTGCAGCTGCCAGGTCGGAGGCTGCACACAGTAGTGTCCGCAACTAAAGATCCTATTGCGGGTAATGACGCTAGTGGGATCATATATGAAATTGAGTTTCCTGATTGTGGGGGAAACGAAACGCAGGCTGCGGGATCGCCTGGGGGGGAACACAATAGCCCTTAAGACTGCAAATTACAGAGGTTCAGCTGTAGCGGAACATGTCTGGGAAACTGGGCATGGCATTACTGCTAAAGAAGCCATGATAGTGGATAAGGCACATGGCTGGAGAGTTCAAGAATATGTTCATCCGAGCGCTACAATCTCAATAGGGATAAGGGCTGTCACATTCATCCGCTCATTGAAGCCCTTATCCTACGAAGAGAGGAACAGTTTAGAGTGGCCCGTCCATTTTCCTGTTCCAATGCATGAGAAGTGAACCATGTGCAGACTCCATAGTTCATGTCGTAGACCTGCTGAGATGTGTGGTACATATAGATTGTCGGTCATCCTGCAACTGCTATAGCTGATGAAGGCAGCTGCTGCCGCCAAAAGCTCCTGTACTAGTGGTTTTAAACAACTTTTATCGCTTTTAATTTTATATATATTTTTTGAATTTTATTCTTGTTATACAACATTTATTTTATTTTGTTTTAATATTTTAACATATAGTTATACAATCAGTATGCATGTATTTTATTTTATTATAATAAAGACGTTTTACAGATTCGAGTCAGTGTTATTTAGTAGCATTACAGATGAATTACAGAGTTCTTGACTCCAGAGGCCTTTTCAATAAAAACATCATAGACCAATCTTAAAGGAAAAAACTACGATAGTAGTGTAAAGGGCATCATTTCAACTATATCTCATATTGTGCTCATTCTTCACGAGTTACCACGTATTACATATTCTCAGTGGGCACCACCATCGCCCCTTTCATCAGTGGGTGGGCAGGCACCTTGGTATTGCAATTATGACATTATTCTTACTTAAACACTATCATGTACACCTTTTGGCATCTCTCATATTGTGGGATTATCTTCACAACTGGGTTGTCTTGTTTGTGATACCAGGGTGCCTGACCCACACACACACAGAAGAAAGGCCAACAAGCCTTGAAATGGTGCTGTCTGGGTGGTGGTACCCACTGAGAATAAGTAACAATAGACTTCTCTATTAGTGAAGCTTTATTTATTAGAGGTGTGCAATACATGGTAACTCATGAAGGATGAGCACAATATGAGATAGAGTTTGAATAATGTCCTAAAGGACATTATTCCGCTACTATCGTAGTTTTTTCCTTTAAGAGTTGTCTATGGAGTTTTCACAGTTATAATTATATAGATAATTATAACTCTTAAAAATATTATGCCCAGTTGCATTTAGTCTTACTTAAACATTAAGAATTTGCAGAGAAAGGAAGCACTAAGTGGCAGTGATCACAGTGTATGGATGTGGGGTCTACTAAAAGATGGTAACTACCATCAGGAGTAAAGGGAAGGGTTTTTGCTTTCATAAATGTGACTACAGGGGCAGAAGTTGATGACTCTGTAGAACAGATATCATCTTTTAAGGGCACAAAAGGTGATATTGTTGTACACATTAATTCTAATGACATTAATTGTACAAGATCTGCGGTTTTAATTAACAAGTACAGGTCAATGTTGAAGAAAAGTGGCAAGATGGGGTTAAATGTAAAAATATTTGCAATCCTACACCCAGCCATGATAGGAGGGAGTATATGATGAGAACCTTGTCAATCAATTCAGCTCTGGAGAGACTGTGCAAGGCTCATGGGGTAGAATTTTTTTCAGCATGGTCTGAAAAAAATGATTATTGCACTGCTTCTATTGGAATGAGCAACAGCTCGGAAAGCAAGTTGCTAGGGATTTCAGGAAATGCTGGGAGTCACGAAACAAGGAAATACTTATTCTAACACAGCCTATGTATTTACTTGTTTCATGACTCCCAGGATTTCCTGAAATCCCCAGGATAGGTGCATGTATACTTGTATGTATAAGAACAGATGCATGTATACTTGTATGTATACCAATGCTAGGAGTATAGTACACAAATTTGATGAATTTGAAGTGCTAGTCAAGACATTAAAGGCAGATATTGTCGAGATATCAGAGACCTGGTGTCACACAGATATAAGGAAGGCAGAATTGGAATTTGGGGAGTACAATGCGTACAGAAAGATGGGAAGGGAGAAGGGGTTATGCTGTTAGTTAAGAAACACATAAAATCTAAGGAAGTGCATCCAACTGATGTTGGTGAACAATGCAATGTTGAGTCTATTTGGTGTGACATAAGCACTGGGAAAGGAAAAGTGAGAATGGGTGTGTGTTATAAGCCTAATGAATCTGATGAGTATAATGAGCAATTGTGCAGAGAAATAGAGTGGGCCAGTAAATTAGAATGTCTGGTAATTGGGGATTTTAACTTTCCAGATATTGACTGGAATTGTGGATTGGTCACTCACACACTAGCAAGACATTTTTGGGTTTATTGGATGACTATTTTCTACAGCAACATGCTCGAGAGGAAACCAGAGGGAGTAATACTCTTGATCTGATTATGATAAAGGAACCACTAAGTGGCAGTGATCACAGTGTACTGATGAGGGATTTATTTAAAGAAGTAATTACCATCGGGGGTAAAGGGAAGGGTTTTTGCTTCCGTAAAGGTGAATAAAGTGGGACCAACTGATGATGTTACCAACAGCAAATTCTAAATGGGAAGCATTCATGGAAGTAATCTTGGAAACTACTAGACTTTTTGTTCTAACTAAGAAATACTGTTCTAGGTTTAGACCCAAAATGGATGTCAGAAGAACTACTACTGAGACTTGTGGCAGAGAAGAAAAATGCATGGAATGCATATAAATTATCAGGTAACACAGAAGCCTAATATATATAAGTTAGTCTGTAATCAAGCAATGAAGGCAGATTATGAGAAATCTTTGCTTCTACACATCCTGTTTTATTTATTCTACTGTTTGTTTACAGGTCTAATCGTGCAGCTTCGTTAAAGGCTGCTCTTAGATACAGAAAACTACTAACTAGTTCCAACTTTTGGGATTATTTAGTCCACATTGTGTTCCTTGGCTGGCTCTTCTATTTTTCATAACTTGTGTTTTTGTGTAAATAATTTTCACGCTAAATTTTCTGCAACCTCTGTCTAATTTATTCAGATTCCAGATCTTGCAAGCTTGGTCTAGAGGTGATGAAACTGATATTCGGGTGACATTCAAGTCAAGTGGACCTAATTTCAACGAAATCCGGACGGTGTGTGACAACCAAATCCTCTACTTGCACCTTCATGAAGGTTGGACTGTTAGTAATCCTGGGTATAACCTTGACGCACAAGCATAGTGTGTGACCACCCAGGTGTGAACCAATGTAAGCAGGGGTCGAGGTGTAGCGCCCATACCACATGGAGGAATGAGGGCCCCACCCCCTGTGTTACCAGGCAATACTAGGTGGTAGATGACTCTCATCAACCAGTGCAATACCACCACTTTGCTTATCAGAGGCCTGAAGTGGTGGAACCCATGTTTAGTCTCCAGAGCTAAGTTCCGGACAACCCTTCCCAATCTCTTCCATCATGCAGTATGACTGATGACCTTTGAGGTTATGATGAACATCATAGCGAATCCAATCTTCCTTACATTTTGAGGATACAGCTCTAAAACGGTGTTTGCAGGCCGGCCGCTAGCTAGTCCACCGGACTGAACCTATTGGTAACTTTTAGGAGGCATCCAGATCAGCTAGTGTATAATCTTGCTACCTCTACTCTGCCAGATAGTGACTGGAGGGAGTCCGATTAGTGTGTATGCGGGGGTACCGTTGAGGCCTCATTATGTGAAGGATCTGGGTATATTCTTACCATGTGTATGCCATATCCAAAAATTTCATTACTTCATACAGCATAAGGAAAAGTGTCCCCCCACTTTTTCTTATGCCTGAATACACCATGAATTGTCAAACTAATAGAGTGCGCTTATCTGCGAAAAGATCTAAACCTCCCAATCGCTTCTTAATTAATTTCACAAATATACGTGGTCTCAATTCTAATCTCAACAATGTCCATTTACATTTACAGTCTGCCAAACCCATTTACTTTTTCTGACAGAATCTCAGTTATCGGTTGTTTCAACTACTGCTCATCTCAGATGCCCAAATTATTCGCTGTATGATTCCTTTCACCTCAAAGGACTGTGCATATGTTCGTTCTGATATTCCTTGTCAGAGTCTAGGTAATTTGGAATCTCCTCTTTTCGATCTTCTCTGGTTTAAAATCTCTCTACCTCATTGTGTAAAATTCGTCTGTTGTCTCTACCATTCTCCCAACTCCACTAATCACGTGGAGCTCTTTGACTTCCTCTCTTTGCAACTCGACTTTCTCCAGTCCAACTTTCCTGATAGTGAGGTAATTTTCCTTGGTGATTTTAATATTCACAACTCCAGCTGGCTTCCGTCTTCTAGTCACACCGACCCAGCAGGTCGAGATGCTGAGGCTTTTGTAATTACTAATGACCTTGCACAGATTGTTCATTTACCTACAAAAATACTAGACAATCCTAACCATCCAGCCAACACATTTGATCTTTTTCGCACAAACGACCCTTTTAAGTAGATGGTCAAAGTGAGTGGTCCTTTAGGCAGATCACAACTTTATTCTTGTCGGTTCTCCAATGGAGCCTTTACCACATGGCTATTCCCAACCTTGTATTGTTTGGCATTACGAGAATGCAAAATGGAATGACCTGCGAGATTTCTTTTCTTCTTTTCCTTGGTCGGATTACTGTTTCAAAACTTCTGATGTGAATGTTTGCTCAGATCGTATCAGTGAAATTATTCTTGTAGGAATGGAATCCTTTATTCCACATTCCACTTTAAAATCTCTTCCTTCATCTAAACCTTGGTTTTCCAATAAATGTGCTAAGGCTGTTCAAGAGAAGAATGTTGCTTATCATAATTGCCTTGTTTCCAATTCTTCAGTTTCATTTTCTGCCTACACAAGATTGCAACAATCATAAAGCAGTTATTAACCAGTCCAAACTAGATTTTGAACAGGCTAAGTGAAGAAAACTTGCTTTTTGCTCTAATGGTAGCCAAGCATTCTGGTCTCTTGCCAACGCTATTGGCTGCGACTTTTGCCCATCTCCGTCCCACCTTTGTCAAAACCAGATGGTTCTGTTGTCACTTCAGCCAAGGATAAAGCTCACCTGCTAGTATCCCATTTTTCTTCCAACTCATGTATTAATGATCTTGGTAAAACACCTCCCACCATTCCAAAGAAGCTCCATTTAATGTCTCCTGTGGTCTTCCGTCAAAAGGATGTCAGAAGGATTTTGACGAATCTTGATGCTAAGAAAGCTCCAGGACCTGATGGTATGTCTCCACTTGTTCTCAAAACCTGTGCTCCTGAACTTACTCCTGTTCTCTGCTGCCTTTTCTCACTTTTTATTCCAAAGGTGTTTTTCCTTCTGCTTGGAAATTTGCTCATATCCCGCCAGTACCTAAAAAGGGTGACAAATCCCTCCCATCTAATTATCGTCCCATTGCAATTACTTCTACTCTTTCTAAAGCAATGGAGAAATCAATTAACTGCCAACACTTAAACTACCTAGAAACCTTCCGTCTGATCAACGATTGCCAGTATGGATTCCGTCAGTGTCGATGCGCTGGTGATATTCTGGCTTATGTTACCCACTTATGGACAAATTAAATGGAAAAGTTTTTTGAAACTTTTCCATTGGTGATGGTAGATGGCTCTCTGTCTTCTAACTTCTCAACTAATGCTGATGTCCTCCAAGGTTCAGTTCTTTCCCCCACTCTTTTCCTCTTGTATATTAATGACCTTCCATTGATGGAAATCTTATCCATAGTTTTACCCATGATAGCACATTGCATTCCACTTTGAGAAATCTTGCTCTGCTCAATCAGCTTCAACTTCTCAAATATCTGCTACTAATTCCTTAAATGCCGATCTCCAGTTAATTCTCCAGTGGGGCAAAGACAACTTAGTTGATTTCAATCCTTCTAAAACTGTCTTATATCTCACAAAAAGGATTCTTCTGCTCCTGTGCTCATCTTTGGTGACACTGATTTCTAGGCAAAATGATATATCTCTTTTGGGGATTACCCTGACTTCTAATCTCTCTCTTGGCACAAGCACATTGCAAATATTGTTTCCTCTGCATCTAAAAAACTTCGTTTTCTCTTTCGCTCTCGGGGTTACTTTTCTTCCAAACAGCTGTTCACTCTGTACAAATGGCAAATCTGTCCTACCATGGAATATTGTTCCCACATCTGGGGCTGTGCTGCCAAAACCTCCCTCAGGCTTCTAGATTCCATTCAGAAGAGGGCAGTTAGGTTAATTAATGACTCGTCTCTAACAGAGTCTCTCCACTCACTGTCTCATAGACATACTGTTTCTACTGCATGCCTTTTCTACAGATACTTCCATGGGCAGTGTTCTTCTGAATTGGCTTCTATAATTCCTGCTCTCTTTCAAAACAGTCCGAACACATGTCGCTGCCAGCCAACATCCATTTAATGTCCAACTTCAAACTAACAGAACCAACTTTTCATCTTCCTCGTTTATTCATTCAACTGCTGTTTTCTGGAACAACCTTCCTTCATACGTATTTCCTGAAAATTACACTCTACAGAAGTTCAAGTCTAATGTTAACAAATATCTTCTTTCGTCTTCTCAACCTCCAACCCAAGCACGGTACTAAGTACTATAGGTTCTAATACATCTCGTGTTTGGGGTTTTCATAAAAAAAAAAAAAAAAAAAGCTACCTTTTAACTTTACAATATCATCTGCATTATTATATGCAATTATTCTAACTAATTAATAATAATTCTATTTAAATTTCACACAAATGGCAAATTTCATCAATCCTTTTAGAAATTCTTACTAAACGGCCCATGAAAATTATAAAAAAGGTGAGATAATAAGTGGAGCCTTGTTTCATTCAAATCTTATAAAAACGTTTTGTTCCCTTAAAAGACTGTCCTTGATGCCATCTCTCTTTATAATTATAATTTTCTTAATGTGTAAATAACTAATGGTATGTTTGTTTTGTTTGTTATTTTGGAGCATTAGCTTGTTTGTTTGTTATTTGGTTTTGTAGGAGCATTAGCAACTAAGACCATATTGCTCTGGGATATGCGGTGGTCATTCCCTGACCTTTTCGCATCCTCCGTATTTGGTGGTGACGGGCTCGAACCCCGGTCTAATCAAGAAGCGTGTGCTACACACTGCTGCTCCTTCCCACCTGGCTACGTAGGTGCCCTGGAGCATTAGCAACTAAGGCCATATTACTCTGGGATATGTGGTGGTCATTCCCTGACCTTTCTGCATCCTCCGTATTTGGTGGTGACGGGCTCAAACGCCAGTCTAATCAAGAAGTGTGTGCTACGCACTGCTGCTCCTTCTTACCTGGCTATGGAGGCGCCTTAACTAATGGTTAGGCATGGGAATGGTTTTAGCAACTTAGTAGCTTACCTTACATTTTTCTGTCTGTAGATTTCTGTTTGGATATTCTATTAGACATTAACTGATTTTTATGCTTCAAGAAAAATACTGTTACAGACACTGCCCTCTTCAGAAATATTTAATCACAACAATGTCAGTGGTGTCTAGACTTGACTGTCAGGTTTATTTCCAAAGCTTTACCAGAAAGAGAAGATCTGAACTCAGTTTTTGTTTTTCTAATGTGGCTAAATATTCTCTCACACGGGTATGAAAACCCAGGTTCCTGAGGTTTGTCACAGACATTGGTCTGGTTTGGATTTTATGGGTGCATTAGCAACTAAAGCTATAATGTACCAGTGTCACAGACATTCTCTCAGGTATGACAAGCTAGGGCTTGCTACCAGGGAGTTCTGCCTGAAGTGAATTCAGGTGATGCTTGCAAGTCAAGTGGACTGAATTTCAGCAAAAGTCCGATTGTTATGTGACAACCATATCCTCTGTTTGCGCCTTCACAATGGTGGCATTGTTAGTAATCCTGTGTAATACCCTTGATTTGCCAGGTCAAGAATGCTGCACCTAGTGAACTCCCCTCTACTTTCACTGAATTAAACCATGGCTTTCACCATCCACATATGTTCAACCATGTGAACTACATCCTGAACTGCAGATAGGTATAGTTTGCTGTAATCAGTAGAATTACAGAAAAAAGTCTCTGAATGTTTTGCACTAATCAAACCTAGCTGAAGGTAACCAAACACGATCTTATAAATCTTATTATTGTGCTTTTCTGTTTAGTAGTAGTAGTAGTAGTAGTGGCACTTGATGCAAGAAAGCAAGTGTAGGAGCTTATGCAGCATCAGCCATAAAAAAAAAAAAAAAAATCACACCATACCCTCCAATTGCCTGTCCAGTTCCTCCTTAAATTTATTTAACCTATCAACTTCCACAACGACAGATGGAAGTTTGTTCCAGCAATTAACCACCCGCTGGCTAAAGGCAAATTTCCACACATCTATTCTACATCTATCCTTTCTTAATTTGAACTTATGTCCCCGTAGGTTCGTATTCTGAACAAGTGGGAGGATCCCATCAGAATTCAGCGTGCTCAACCCATTCAAGGCCTTATAGACCTCAATCAGATCACCGCGCAGGTGCCTAGTCTCCAGCCACTGCAATTTGCAGAACTTAAGCCTCTCTTGGTAAGAGGATCCCTTCATTCCCCTCACCAATCGTATTGCTCTTCTCTGTACACGCTCAAGCAAATCTACATCCTTCCTAAAATGAGGCCTCCAGACCTGTACGCAGTACTCAAGGCGTGGCCTGACCATTGCCTTATACAGAGGAACAATCACCTCCTTTTCCCTGCTAGCAAAATTCCTATATATCATTGACAAAACCCCATGACCTGCCCTAGCAGCCTGTCTACATTGCTCAGAAAACTTCATATTTGACTGCACAATTACTCCCAGGTCTTTTTCATTTTCTACCACCTTAAGTGTAGTACCACACAGTTGGTACGTTTCTCTGGGGTTACTTCTACCCACATGCAGTACTTTGCATTTGTCAAGGTTAAACTTCAGTTGCCACTTCTTAGCCCATCTGCCCAAATTATCTAGATCCTGTTGCAGTAGCACACTGCCATTACTGTCATTAACAACCCTGCCAACCTTCGTGTCATCTGCAAACTTCGACATTAAGCCTGATATACCTTCATCAATATCATTGATAAATATACAAAACAACAGTGGACCCAACACCGAACCCTGTGGGACTCCACTAATAACATTAGTCCACGAAAAGCAGCACCCATTGATTACCACCCTCTGTCTTCTCCCACTTATCCATCCTTTTATCCATTGTAGCAACTTACCCTTAATACCATTCTGCTCCAATTTGTACAGTAGTCTTCCATGCGCAACAGTGTCAAAAGCTTTCCTGAAATCCAAGTATATGATATCAAAATTATTTTTTGCATCCAGTTCCTTTGTGACCACATCATAATAACCAATCAAATTTGTCAGACAAGACTTTCCCTTAACAAACCCATGCTGTGTCTGAATTATTGCTGCAGTCTTGTCTAGATGATCCTGCAATGCATCTTTAACCAGTGACTCCATTATTTTACCCGGAACAGAAGTTAAACTAACTGGTCTGTAATTATTCGTGTCACCCTTCGAACCTCCTTTGTGAATTGGGGATACATTTGCACATCTCCAGTCCGTGGGAACCTCCCCTGAATCCAAGGATGCTCTCATAATTATGGCTAAGGGTTTGCTTAGTTGCTTTGCCGCCTCCTTTAATATAACTGGATAGATCCCATCCGCCCCAGGTGCCTTTCTTATGTTTAACTTCAACAATTTCTCCTCCACTTTGCTCTCAGTTATTACAAAATCATTAAGCACACTGCTACAATTTGATAACCTTCTTCCATTTTCAAACTGTAATGATTCCTCACGTGTGAATGTAGATGCAAAATACTCATTCAGTTTGTTTGCTATCTGAGCAGGATCATCAACAGTCGAACCATCGATGTCAAGTGGACCAATCATATTCAGCCCCTTCCTTTTAGAGTTTATATAAGTAAAGAAATCCTTGCTGTTTTTCTTAGCATCTTTTGCCAAAGATTTCTCGTAATCCGCCTTTGCCTGCCGAACCTCCTTTGTGACCTGATTACAGACTAGCTTATATCTGCTACAGGCTTCTGCGTCGCCTGATAATTTATATGCATCCCATGCATTTTTCTTCTCTGTCACGAGTCTCATTAGTTCATTTGATAACCATTTAGGCCTAAACCTTGAACAATATTTCTTCATCGGTATGAAAAGTCTAGTAGCTTCCACGATTAATTCCTTGAATGCTTCCCACTTAGAATTTACTGTTTGTAACATCGTCAGTCGATCCCACTGTACAGAATTTAAAAACTGTCTGAGACCACTGTACTCCCCTTTACGGAAGCAAAAACCCTTTCCTTTACCCCTGACGGTAGTTACCTCTTTGAGTAAATCCCACTTCAGCACACTGTGATCACTGCCACCTAGTGGTTCCTTTATCTGCAAATTCTTAATACACGAATGATCACTGCTGATAACCAGATCAAGAGTATTACTTTCTCTGGTTGCCTCTCGAACATGCTGCTGCAGAAAACAATCATCCAATAAATCCACAAAAGTCTGACTAGTGTGTGAGTGACCAACCCACAAGTTCCAGTCAATATCTGGGAAGTTAAAATCCCCCATTATAAGACATTCTGATTTACTGGCCACTCTATTTCTATGTACAATTGTTCATTGTACTCATTCGAGTCATTAGGCCTATATCTTATCACTCCTACTCTTATCTTTGCTTTTGCAGTGCTTATGTCACACCAAACTGACTCAACAGTGCACTGTCCATCTATATCAACTGGATGCACTTCTTTTGATTTTATGTTTTTCTTAATTAACAGCATAACACCTCCTCCCTTTCTGTCCTGTCTATCCTTTCTGTACACATTGTACTCCCCAAATTCCAGTTCTGCATTCCTTATATCTTTGTGACACCACGTCTCTGCTATCCCAACAATATCCGCCTTTGATGTCTTGACCAACACTTCAAATTCATCAAATTTATTTTCTATACTTCTAGCATTGGTATACATGCAAGCATACATGCTCCTATGCCTATTCCTTGTTACCCTAACACATCCCATATACCCAACTATTCCAGGATGACTGCCATCCGTCCCTGAAACCCCCAACACCCCCTCGCTCCAGGTCGCTTCTTATTCTAATAGAAGTTGTGCAAGAATCACCTTCACCTCTGCCTGCGGTTACTGTTAAACTATTAGTCTTTGTATCCCCCCAAGCTAGCAGTTTTCCGACCCACCTAACACTGCCTCGATAGCATCAGCAAATATTCTTGCACCCTTTCTATTTAAGTGTATCCCATCCCTGTAGAAGCAATCTCTCCTGTTAACAAGTACAGTCCAGGCTGAAAAAAATTCTACCCCTTGAGCCTTGCACAATCTTTCCAGGGCCGAATTGATCGACAAGGCTCTCATCATATACTCCCTCCTATCGTGTCTGGGCAGAATTGCAGACACTTTCAAATTCAACCCTAATTCTCGGCTTTTTTTCAACAGTGACCTGTACTTGTTGAGTAATTCTGCCGGTCTCCTACTCTTAATATCATTAGTGCCAACGTGTACAACTATATCACCTTTTGTGCCCTTGAAAGATGATATCCGCTCTACAACGTCATCAACCTTTGCCCCTGGCAGACATACCCTGGTCCTGTTCCACCTAAAGCAATGACATAAAGCAATGTTTATAACATTGCTTTATGTCAAAAAATCCTTTAATGGTATTAAGAGTGCACAATACAAAACAGCACTGTTATTTTGCTTCTGTGTTTCTGATGAAATGAGAAGTTCTTTATTTTTTCTGTAAATCCTGGACGGAAATGGCAAACGTCATTGTATACAGTGCTTCACAACCAACGTTGATGAATCCTGAAATGGAAAAATACAATATCACATTATGTTTACAAAAAAAATAAGGATTTAGATTGTCCATTAAGCAACAAAAAACCATTCAAACAACTTTTATATCACTGAATGGATCTAATGTGTTAAAGCATTAGACCACCTTTATGATCTAATGCTTTAACACATTGTTTGACCAGTTCAGTTTCATATGGAGTGGTGGAAGAAAGACTTTCTTGGAACCAAAGGATTGCTCATGACACTGTGCACACCAGGCTGCAACTCAATTCTGTCAAGATATTCTCTTCCCCAGTAGGGCTGCCCTGATGTGCCAGAGGCAGAGAAAAAAGCAAGGAAACAACTGGTGAAAAACCATCTTGCAAACCCAGAAAGAATCCCAGCATTTGGAAACCTCCATAGACATTCCATTTATACTAGTCATACTTGATCTTCTCTGACGCATGCTTCACATTTTTTAGTCTTCTTTAAATATAAACAGAGTGCAAGAAGAATCAAGGTTAGATATTTCCTTATAAAGCACCACAACTTTCAAACTTTTTACTTGAACTATGAAAAGACACCACTATTTTTGATTGTGCTTAATTCTTTGTAAAGAACAATCAAATCAATAGCCTAGGGATATTCTGCAACATGAATAAGTGACATATCTTTTGCTATATGTGGAAGTTTTGCAGTTGGGATCCAGTAGATTCTACTCTTTTAAATGATATGTCAAGAGTGCTGCACTCAATTAGACCCACGTCCCTCATGAAGTCAACCAGTTTTTGCTGATTGGAGAAATGTGGCCCTTTACTGAACAGGCTGCTGAGGTGTAATCCCATTTATCTTGTTAGCCAAATTTGTCATCGAGTTCTCAAGCCCTTTCTCTGGAAGGTGGAGTAATTGTAGGTGTGTTGCACCAGAACAATAGAGGATGGTATGCTGAGAGCTAGCTTTTAAATCCACTTCTTTTACTTTTATATAGCTGCCATGTAAAAATAGCAGTCATCATGATGATTGTGGGTGCTCCCCCTATTCGAGGTTTAGCAAAATGCACATATACTTATGCACTGTGGTGCCACCAACATTGTTATGCTTCACTTTACTTGAGGGCGCTGACACTCTTTAGAAAATACAGCTGCTAGTTACAGGCTCCGAAAAAAACGAAAAGTGTTTGCTTTTTATTTACATAATTGTTATTTTATATTGTACTTAATACATAGTCTTATAGTTCTAATTATGCTGGTTATTTTTATTTTAATTTATATAAACAGTTTTTGTAGATATACGTAATACTTGATAAAACTGTTAGTCCATTCAAATCTTGCAGGCATTGTTTTTTGAATACAGTGATAGGGAATTCAAATTTTTAATTGAGGTAGCTAGGTAGCTCTAACGTATAATTATAGAAACAGTAATATGCTTCACTGTTTCTATTAGATAGCGTAGTATTGACATTTAATTTAATTTATTGATCTTATTAATTTAAAATATCATGCCCCAAACCAGAGCAGCAAAGCAACGGGCACAAAGTGGCAGGAGTGCTGTGACTCGGGGGGGGAAGAACTGAGGGGGGCGATTCTCCAACGCATCACAGCCTAAAAAATGTGCAACTTGTGAAATGTTTGCCGAACTATCTGGAACTGAACACGATATTGCCATGGTGGATGTCTTTGTGTGTGCGCGCGATGTAAGGAGTGTAAGGAAATCAGGCGACAACTCAGCGTTGTTATGGGCCTATATGAGAGTTTGAAGGACAGGGGTGGATGCCCTTGAAAGATCTAAATCGAGGGGCCCATCAGGCTCTCAGCTGCCCACATCAACGCCAGAGCTTGCACTTGGTCATCACGCAACACAGCGGCAACCCCCAAGACAGATTGCGCTGGTCCCAAAGGAACTAGTAGTTGTTGGTGACTCTATTGTCAGGGAAACGGGGAACATCCTTTGTAAAAAGGATAGGTGGAACAGGACCAGGGTATGTCTGCCAGGGGCAAAGGTTGATGACGTTGTAGAGCAGATATCATCTTTTAGGGGTACAAAAGGTGATACAGTTGTACACGTTGGCACTAATGATATTAAGAGTAGGAGACCGGCAGAATTACTTAACAAGTACAGGTCACTGATGAAAAAAAGCTGTGAATTAGGGTTGAATTTGAAAGTGTCTGCAATTCTGCCCAGACACGGTAGGAGGGAGTATATGATGAGAGCCTTGTCGATCAATTCGGCCCTGGAAAGATTGTGCAAGGCTCAAGGGATAGAAATTTTTTCAGCCTGGACTGTACTTGTTAACAGGAGAGACTGCTTCTACAGGGATGGGATACACTTAAATAGAAAGGGTGCAAGAATATTTGCTGATGCTATCGAGGCAGTGTTAGGTGGGTCAGAAAACTGATAGCTTGGGGGGATACAAGGACTAATAGTTTAACAGTAGCCGTAGGCAGAGGTGAAGGTGATTCTTGCACAACTTCTTTTAGAATAAGTAGCGACCTGGAGCGAGGGGTGTTGGGGGTTTCAGGGACGGATGGCAGTCATTGTGAAACAGGTGGGTATATGGGATGTGTTAGAGTAATTAAGAATAAGAATAGGTGCATGTATACCAATGCTAGAAGTATAGTAAATAAATTTGATGAATTTGAAGTGTTGGTCAAGACATCAAAGGCAGATATTGTTGGGATATCAGAGACGTGGTGTCACACAGACTGCTGAATTTTTGTAATTTACTGAAAAAAGCTGAATACAGGATATTTAGGGTGTCCTGACAAAGTCAATACAGGACGCTGGACAAAAATCATTAAATACAGGGCACGTCCTGTACATGCAGGATGCCCAGCAAAGGTCACCCAATGCCTAAAGCATATTAAGTTTGGATAACTTGGATTTCACCGCATGCATCAAATATAGTCTGCCTCTCTGAATGGCTGTTGAATATATTAAATCACAAGCCTACTTTATTATGAATCAGATAATTACTTGATAAAACTATGTGATAAATGGAAAAATTATCACTGAACAGAAAAACATATATCTTATAACAAAAAAAAAAGAGAAAAAAAAGTGAGTTCTAACCATATACAAATAATCAAAATTGTATATGTAAAATATGCATGTTAAAATTCATGGTAATTTTCTGATAACAAAGATAGCGCATTTTAAAATTATAGTATTTATTGAACAATATCAGTCACACTTGTGTTAAATTATGACCATGTAAAATAAAATTGCCTTACGTGTTCACATGGAGGACAAAACCAATCCCCATCAGGAATAATCATTAAAGGTGGATTGAGACAAGCAGTATGATAACCGGCATCACATTTATCACAAAGAAGAATCTGAAATTTACAAAAAAAAAAAAAAACCTGCAATTATTAAAATTTCTACTAGATAAATACAGGTCCATAATCCCTTATTCAAAATTACAAAAGGCTCTGAAAACTGAAAGTTTTTTTCTTGGAGCATTACTTGTGTGCACAACATAACCCAAGCAGGTGAGAGGTATTAGTTGCATGCACAAGATATTTGTATTCTATTATAGATGGGCCATATTAATATGATAACCCAGACAATAATATATACACAGTTGCATTCTACATTGTCTATGTTGCCACATTATGACAATGATTAATTGGTGGAATTTTTAAATATTTATTAAATACTACATTTAGAGAAGTGTACATTTATGACTTCTAAAATTTAAAAATTTTGATGTAAAAATATTTTTATTAATTATAAAGCTTTTACGTTTTCAACATTAGACAATAATAAATATTATTTTTAATATGAACAGGAATTTTTAAATTCTTGAATAGCACTAATATACATAATTAAGAAATATCCATGTTATTAGTATCTTATCAAAGACCACAAATGAACAAAATCTGAAAATGTTTGTTTCCTGTCTACGTGCTTATACTGCATGCTATCGCATGGTCACTGTCTCAGAACTGCTACCAGTCACAAGTGTCTGCTGCTCTCTGATATATACACTATATATACTTTTTTTATATTTTTTTGATTTTGAGTTTAATTTCACTGTGAAAAACAATTGTAGATATGCAGCAGCAAAATTAAACTATAGGTAACAATGAGAAGAAAAGGAAGCATTTCTCATTATTGATAGCACAGAAAATGAAATTATTGCAGAAGCTTGATCATGGTGTGTCTGTATGGCATCTTATTGAAGAATATGGCGTGGGAACTACCACCGTATATGACTTAAAGAAAAAGAAAGACAAGTTGTTGAAGTTTTACACTGTGATGACCATAAACAAGGGGTCCCTAAACTACGGCCCGCAAAAATTTTACGATTCATTAGATCGTAAAAATGAATGTTTATATTAGATCACAATAAAATTAATGAAAAACACATTTTACAGATTATTTAACATTTGTTGGTTGATTAATTGTGTTGACACCTCTGTGTGGTCATCTTAGCTCGTTAGATATTAATTCTGTTATTTTCATTCAAAGCTAGTCTAAAACATCGTTAAAATTGACCCTGTCATTAAATAGCAATAGGCATTAGAGACAGTAATTAGGGATTTCCTAACCCCTTGCCAAACTGCAAAATCAACCCTGATGTCCAGCGTATGGGAGCAAAGGTCACCCTAGGCTTCCACTACACAAGACTCCAGGATAAAACCTAGCACCAGCAGCATGATCTGATGATTGGTACTAGTAAGATCCTGAACCAGCCTGCACATGAATCCTGATGTGCAGAGTATTGGAGCAAAGGTCACCCCTGGCTTCTACTATACAAGAACCCCGAGGATCCAGGATAAAAACATGACACTATCCTATTTGTTAATGGAGTTAATCCCTCTGCTATAAATTAACTGCTGGCAGCATGTATGCACATAGTTTCTGGTAGCACCGGCAAGAGTAGGCTGTCGGCACATGAATTTAATCTCTTTGTATTACCTTAGATTACCTGTTTTCTATTGTAACAGCAATTCAAAACGTAATACTTTAGAATCGTAATATGCAAATTGTAATATTGGTAATTGCAATTGTATTATTGTTAATTGTAACTGCAATATCCTAAAATATTCAAATTTGTAGCTCTTTCTGTTCTCCCCACAGCATGGTCTGATGATGGGTATCAGTAAGATACCTGAAACGGCACTTTATTAAACTATATTATAATTAATAATATAGTTTAAGGTTTTTCAATAAAATTTTTCAATAGTTTTATATTATAATATAAAACTAAAAGTTTTATATTAACTATACTATTAATTTCACTAATTCCATATGATATAAGAGTGATATGAATATAATAACCTTTATGTTAAAATATTTCATAAAATTTTAAGACACACAGTGCTTACTTCAATATTCACGAGTATTTTTATTTATTTTTTTTATTCCAGTGACCCCATAAAAATCATGTCGAAGTTGATATCAAAAAAAAAAAAAAAAAAAAAGAAAAGTTGATGTGAGAGTTGCGTTTTTCAGGAGTGGTGGCCAATTAATTACTTTTTTGCACTGCTCAATGATACTTGCACATCTTATTTGCAATGAAGCCTTGTAGGTGTTCAAGGAATATAATGTGAAACGTCACTACACCACAAAACAAATTATGGTAAATTTCAAGGAGCTTTGCGGTAGAAAAAACTCCAAGAACTAACCCAAACTTTTCAAAGTCAACAACAGAAGATTAGAACTTTTACTCATCAAAATTTATCTGTAGTTAGATCTAGTTTTTGAGCCTCCCAAATCATTGCCAAAGAAGGAAGGGCCTTTGCGGAAGGAGAATTTGTAAAACAAATTTGTTTGTTTGTATGTCCTGAGAAAGTAAAGAATTTTGCATCTGTAAGTTTATCTTCATCAACTATAACGAGAAGAATTGAAGATTTAGAAGCCGATGTTCAAAATCAACTTTTAGAAAGTGTTCATGAATTCACAGATTTTTCAACAGCAATTGATGACAGTGAAGATACAAGCCATACAGTTGGATTACTAATTTATACTTGAGGTGTAAATCAAAATTTTGCAGTAACGGAAGAGCTAGTTTCATTAAAAAGCTTGAAAGATACAACAGGCAAAAATATATTTTTGAGTGTGTCAGAAGCAATTGATGGCTTCAAATTGAATTTGGATTTGCTATCAGCAGTTACAACGGATGGTGCTTAAAATATGGTTGGTACTAAAATTGGGTTCATGGGTCAGCCATAAATATCTTGAAAGTAAAAATATTAAAAAAACTAATGCAATTTCATTGTATAATTCACCAACAGTCTTTGTGCAGAAAATTTTTTGGCATAGATTCAGTCACATCAACTGTAATATCAACAGTAAATTTTACTGCAAGACTGGTCTGAATTATCGGCAATTCAAAAATTTTCTTGAAACTATTGAGGCTGAATACAATGATTTGTTGTACCACACTGAAGTACGATGGTTCAGTTGCGTAACGTGTTGAAGCGAGTTTTTGAACTTAGGATCAAAATAGATCCATTTATGAAAAAAAAATTGAAACTGTTCCAGAACTGTCAGATCCCAAATGGTTGTGGAACCTTGCCTTTTTAATAGATATATGTGAACATCTGAATTTTCTTAATATGAAACTACAAGGACAAGACAAACTTGTCAAAGAATTGTATCATAATGCCAAAGAATTTGAAACAAAACTGGAGTTATTTAAAAGTCAACTACTTTGAAATAATTTTTCACATTTTCCATGTTACAATAAATTATCTAAAAATATGCCTAGTTGTAATTTTTACACCGAAAATTTTGTTTAAAACCTTAGTTTGTTGCAGGAAAATTTTGCAGCTAGATTTTCTGATTTTAAAAATAATTCAAAGGTGTTTGAACTCTTTCAAAATCTGTTTGACATACCCATCGATGTTGATGAGAATTTACAATTAGAGTTGGTAGACCTTCAATCTAATGATGCACTAAGACAATATTAAAAAATGAAAATCTAATTCGATTTTATTCACCATTATCTAAGTCAGATTATTCAAAAATTTTAAATTTTGCAAGAAAGGTAACATCAATTTTTGAAGTACATGTATATGCAAGCAGACCTTTTCAAAAAAGTAAATATGTAAAATCAAAAATATGTCATGTCTAACTGACCCACATTTACATGACTTTTTAAGAATTGGAACTAGTACTTTAAAACCTGATATTAAGAAACTTAGTCACACTCTACAACCACATTCATAGCATTAATTATAATTTTGTTGTATTACTAACTGCATTTTTGTGATTAGTACAATAAATAAAGTAATAATTAAAATTTGATATAAACAAACTGGTATATTTTATATTACATATCCATCGATTTAATTTTGAATCTGTAGATATAGGTAGGTATACATTTTGTTTCTCTACATAACATTAATGTTATGTAGAGAAACAGTTTGTCACTTGTCAGCTTTCTTCATTTTACTAGCCTCATATATATATGCTTAGTTATAACAGTGATGGGAGCATGAAATATGGGAGCACGAAACCCTTGACTGGTTTTAATATGGGAGCATGAAACCCTTGACTGGTTTTAAGGTGTTAAAGGCAGTAACTCATTTTTTCTGTTTTTTTTTTTTTTTTTTGTCATTTGAAAAAAAAAAAAAAAAAAAAAAATGAAGATCCAGACGTTTTGAGTACTGTAATTACTAGCGATGAAAGTTGGCTGTTCCAGTATGACCCAGAAACTAAAAGACAGTCAATGAACAGAAGAAAAAACAATCCCTCAGAGAGAAAAAAAAGAGCAAGAATGTAAAAATCAAAATTGAAAACCATGCTTCTTGTTTTCTTTGATATTAAAGAAATTATTAAGGGCTGGGTTATTGGGTTTTTTTAGGAGCATTGGCAACTAAGGCCATGCTGGTCCATGTAAATTGTCTGTAAACTGCATGTGTATGTGTGTGTTCTGAGATCAATTTTCTGTTTGCTGGATGAAAACCTAGTGTTGCCAGAAGGAAAAAAACAATGCTATCCTTGCCTGAGACTGACTGACTCAGCCACGTTGTGAAAATGAACCACAAAAATTCCTTCCGTCATTGACAGGATTCGAACTCAGGTCAGTTCCACCCGGTGTGAAGAGGATGGTGATCCTACGAACTGTACTACCCATAAGGGCAATTATTAAGGCTGAATATATCTCACCAAATCAGACTGCCAATCAAACATATTACATTGAAGTTCTTGACAAGCCTGCATGAATATCAAAGTTTTAGTATTAAATCAGCTCACACCAACCATAAGAATAAGTATTTACTGTAACTAAAATATTTATTTACATATTAAAATAAAATAAATATTTACAAAAACTGCTATTATATTAAATTGAACCTTGAGATAAAATACACTAAAATAAACCGGATAAAAACGATAAAAATCTCTGGAGCTTTCGGAAGCTTGCGCTCCCTTCCTCAGCATTAACAAAACTTCCTGCAGCACGTCCATATATATAACAGGCTCACGGTACCTATACACGTGGTGCAGTCGGCGCATGGTCTGAACTGGAAGCGGAAATAGCTCGGGAACGTGTTAAGCAAAACCGTTCATCCGTACTTAGGATAATAGTTTCAAACAGAGGATGCATACGCATACCTCTGTCCCTATTCATAATATTGTGGTCGGATGAACAGATTCGTAGGCTCTCGAGCCATTTCCGGTTCCAGAACCCATGCGCTCGATCCATGATAACCGCATCCTCTGGGGAAATTTGATGCTGCTTCTCCCAAAAATGTTTGGCCACAGCAGACTTATTGTAATCAGCGGTTTTTATAGCATTTGCATGCTCCCCCAGACGATCCTTGAGCCGTCGTTTTGTCTCACCCACATAACACTCCCCACAATCCGGGCATTTTATCCTGTATACTACTCCACTACTCAGGTCCTTTGCTATTGGGTCTTTTACCTGAGACAACACTGTGTGCAAAAAAAAAAAAAAAAAACCTATGTGCAGAGGCCAGTACACCCATTATAGTTCAGCACAAGCTGGGCAGCATAAGAATAGTGTAGTGAAAGCTCTACTAGATAGAGCAGGGTCACACTGCACCACCTCTGAGGACAAAGAATGTGAAATTAGACGGGTCACAGCAGACCTTAGAAAATGTGGATACCCCCAGAGGATCATAGACAGATTTAGTAGAGGAATAGAGTCTAACCGTCAGGAACCGTTTGTTCCTGTCGCTACCGCATACATTCCTTACTATCCGGGCGTTACTGAGCATCTCGCTAGAATTTTGCGGGGCTATAAAACACGCTGTGTGCAGCTTCCCGGGCGGAGGTTGCACACAGTGTTGTCTCAGGTAAAAGACCCAATAGCAAAGGACCTGAGTAGTGGAGTAGTATATAGGATAAAATGCCCGGATTGTGGGGAGTGTTATGTGGGTGAGACAAAACGACGGCTCAAGGATCGTCTGGGGGAGCATGCAAATGCTATAAAAACCGCTGATTACAATAAGTCTGCTGTGGCCGAACATTTTTGGGAGAAGCAGCATCAAATTTCCCCAGAGGATGCGGTTATCATGGATCGAGCGCATGGGTTCTGGAACCGGAAATGGCTCGAGAGCCTACGAATCTGTTCATCCGACCACAATATTATGAATAGGGACAGAGGTATACGTATGCATCCTCTGTTTGAAACTATTATCCTAAGTACGGATGAACGGTTTTGCTTAACACGTTCCCGAGCTATTTCCGCTTCCAGTTCAGACCATGCGCCGACTGCACCACGTGTATAGGTACTGTGAGCCTGTTATATATATGGACGTGCTGCAGGAAGTTTTGTTACTGCTGAGGAAGGGAGCGCAAGCTTCCGAAAGCTCCAGAGATTTTTATCGTTTTTATCCGGTTTATTTTAGTGTATTTTATCTCAAGGATTTTATCAGTTTTAATGTTTTTACATGTATATTTAATATAATAGCAGTTTTTGTAAATATTTATTTTATTTTAATATGTAAATAAATATTTTAGTTACAGTAAATACTTATTCTTATGGTTGGCGTGAGCTGATTTAATACTAAAATATGAATTTTCCCAACCTCAGAGGCCTTTTTCAGGATAATGAATATCAAAGGAAGCGACCTGAATTGTGGAAGGTTGGATGCTCCAGCACACAACAACATGGTCTCTCGTATGCAAGTTTCTGGCCAAATAAACAAAATCAGTGTACCCTACTTGCTAGACCTAGTCCCCTTTTACCTTTCCCTAAACTGAAAAGTGTACTTAAGGGAACCCATTTTCAGTCCACTGAAGACATTCAAAAAAAAAAAAAAGTGTTAAATGAGCATGCAGAAGCCTTCCAGAAATGTTTCTGTGCTTGGAAGGAATGTACAGAACAGTGTGTGCAAACCCAATGCAATTATTTTGAAGGGGAAACATGTAAGGCACAAAATATTTCATTGATTGTATTTATTTTATTGCAACAGTCTTGTTATTTAATAGTCACGGTCAGTATTAAGTTCTGAAAGCCAATTATCACACAGAGTTTCGAGAATTACTACATGCTACATTAAGACTGAATCTTAATGTTGCTGCTACATCACAGCTATTTTGCTCCCTGTTCTATTCATAATAACAACCAACTTTTAACTTTCAAAGAGCTGGAGATAAAGCATTTGTAAGTAGGAGGTTTTTGGGTCAAAATAGGCGAAACGCAGGAGATTTTCTGCAAGAAAGCAGGAGTGCTTCCCAAAAAACAGGGGAATTGTTGACTTTTCTTGAGCAGCATGTTAGAAAGGCAACAAAAGAGACTAATACTCTTGATCTGATTATCAGCAGTGATAATCCATGCATTAAGAATCTGCAGATAGAAGAACTAATAGATGGAGAGGATGACCACAGTGTATTGATTGATATGGGATTTACTTAAGGATGTAACTACCATCAAGGTTAAAAGGAAGGGCTTTTGCTTCCATAAAGGTGACTACAGCAGTGTCAGACAGTTTTTGAACATGCACACTGTCCAAAGCTTAGACCTAAATAGATATCAGATGAACTAATGAGACTCGTGGCAGAGGAGAAAAATGCACAGGATGCATATAAATTATCAGGTGATATAGAAGTCTATGGTAGATATAAACTAGCCTGTAATGAAGTCACAAAGGAGGTTTAGGCATGCTAAGGCAGATTATGAGAAATCTTTGGCAGAGGATGCAGAGAAAAACATCAACTACTGCTTTACTTATGTAAACACCAGAAGGAAGGGGATGAATCACATTGGTCCAGGTGAAGCTGGTAAGGTTGCTGACAAACTGATTAAGTATTTTGCACCTACATTCCCACATAAGGAATTCTTTAGGGAAGTGGATGGCAAAAATTTATCAAACTCTAATGAAGCAAAATGATATTATAATAACTGAGAAGCAAGTGGAAGAGAAATTGTTAAAGTAACCATAAAAAAGGCACCCGAGGTGGATGAGATCTATCTAGTTATATTACTGGAGGCAGCTAAGGATATAAGCAAACCCACAGCCATAATTATGAGAGCATCTTTGGATTCAGTGGAAGTCCCCTGTGGACTGGAGATGAGCAAACATATCTCCTATTCACAAAGAGTGACATGAGTAATTACAGATCTGTCAGTTTACTTTCTGTTCCAAAGAAAGTTATCAACTTGTCCCTGCACTTGTTCCCTGCTCTCTCCCCATATGCAGAGGTCCTGTCCAAGTTGTTCTACCACTGTACATTGCACATCATTCACGACACCTATGAACACTAGTGGTTGCAGGATGCCTCCTTGCCTCAAACCTGATGTTATTTAGAAGCTCTCCGTCAACCTCATCCCACTTCTTACCTTTCTCACTGTATTGGTGTACATATTCTCAATTCTCTCCACAAGATGTTCCTCTATCCCCAAGTTTCTAAAAACCTCCCACACTTTCTCTCTCTTCACGGCATCAAATGCTTTCTTTATGTCCAAAAAGGCCATCTCTCCGTTTATGTAATCTATACCAGCAGACTTACCTGTCTTGATGTATTTCCATGCCTGCAATACATCATTCCGCCTCAAGTCTGTCTGGTCTCTCTCTCTGTATCATCTCTTTCATCCACTCTTTTATGATCAACCTGCCTTTGTCCCTTTTGTTGACTGTCCTGTGATTTCAACAGATTTTCAAAATACTTCTTCCATGTTTCTCTTATCTCTTCATCCTTGATTATTAGGTTCTCATTCTCATCCATCAAGTATTTGCTCTGTTCACTATCTCTTCTCTTACTCCTCACCATACCATACAGCATTTTTTTTATTACTGTCGATATCTTGTTGTAGAGTTTCACTCCATTCTTCCAACCACAGTCTTCTCTCCTCATTAACTATCCTCTTGGCCTCTCTCTCTTCACCATTTCATATCTCTTTTTATTATCATCATTTCCGTTCTGGAAGTAGGTCCTGAATGCATTATTCTTGATTTTCACAGCCTCTCTCGTCCTTTCATTCCACCATGGGATTTCTTTCCATTTCTTTCTATTGCTTGTCTTTCTGCAAACCTGCTCTGTCAGTTCTACTATACAGCCTTTGAATGCTTTCCATTCTGATTCCACGCTATTCATGTAATCTATACCAGCACTGTCTTAGGTACAACCACCCTGAACTCTTCTCTGAACCTTGCCCCTTTTTCCTCTTCTTTCAACTTCCACACCAATAGTGTTATTTTGATCCTCTTCAATTTAGGGAATCTTAAAATTCCAACAACTAACCTGTGATCACTACCCAAGGAGACACTAGGAATGACTTTGACGTCCACTAGTCTCCTATGTCACTCTTTATCCACAAGGAGGGATTCCTGTTGACCATCCCAACCGTATCTTGTCACTTTGTGACTCTTTCTCTTCTTGAACCAGGTAGTAGTAGTAGTGGCATCTGATGCAAGAAAACAAGTGTATGAGCTCATGCAGCATCAGCCAAAAAAATAATAATAATAAATAAATAAAAAAAATAAAAATTCACATAACCATTCCCTCCAAATGCCTGTCCAGTTCCCCCTTAAATTTATTTAAACTACCAACTTCCAAAACGATAGATGGAAGTTTGTTCCAGCAATTAAGCACCCATGTGCAGAAATCTGCCTAAAGGCAAATTTCTGCACATCTATTCTACATCTGTCTTTCCTTAATTTGAATTTATACCCCCTTAGGTTCGTAATCTGAACAAGTGGAAGAATCCCAACAGAATTCAGCGTGCTCAATCCATTCAAGGCCTTATACACCTCAATTAGATCACCACACAGGTGCCTAGTCTCCAGTCATTGCAATTTGCAGAACTTAAGCCTCTCTTGGTAAGAGGATCCCTTCATTCCCCTCACCAATCTTGTTGTCCTTCTCTGTACATGCTCAAGCAAATCTACATCCTTCCTAAAATGAGGCCTCCAGACCTGTATGCAGTACTCAAGGCATGGACTGATCATTGCCTTATACAGAGGGACAATCACCTCCTTTTCCCTGCTAGCAAAATTCCTATATATCATTGACAAAACCACAAGACCTGCCCTGGCAGTCTGCATGCATTGCTCAGAAAACTTCATATCTGACTGCACAATTAGTCCCAGATCTTTTTCATTTTCTATCTAAGTGTAGTACCACACAGTTGGTACATTCCTCTGGGGTTACTTCTACCCATATGCTGTACTTTGCATTTGACAATGTTAAACTTCAGTTGCCACTTCCCAGCCCATCTTCCCAAATTTTCTAGATTCTGTTGAAGTAGCACACTGCCATTACTGTCATTAACAACCCTGCCAACCTTTGTATCATCTGCAAACTTCGACACTAAGCCTGATATACCTTCATCAATATCATTGATAAATATGCAAAACAACAGCGGACCCAACACCGAACCCTGTGGGACTCCACTAATAACATTAGTCCACGAAGAGCAGCACCCATTGATTACCACATTCTGTCTTCTCCCACTCAACCATCCTTTTATCCATTGTAGCAATTTACCCTTAATACCATTCTGCTCCAATTTGTACAGTAGTTTTCCATGTGCAACAGTGTCAAAGCTTTCCTGAAATCCAAGTATATGATATCAAAATTATTTTTTGCATCCAGTTCCTTTGTAACTATATCATAATATCCTATCAAATTTTTCAGACAAGACTTTCCCTTAACAAACCCATGCTGTCTGAATTATTGCTACAGTCTTGTCTAGATGATCCTGCAATGCATCTTTAACCAGTGACTCCATTATTTTACCCGGAACAGACGTTAAACTAACTGGTCTGTAATTACTCGTGTCACCCTTCGATCCCCCTTTGTGAATTGGAAATCTCCAGTGCGTGGGGATCTCCCGAGTCCAAGGATGCTCCCATAATTATGGCTAACGGTTGGCTTAGTTCCTTTGCCGCCTCCTTTAATATAACTGGATAGATCCCATCCACCCCAAGTGCCTTTCTTATGTTTAACTTCAACAATTTCTCTTCCACTTCGCTCTCAGTTATTACAAAATCATTAAGCACCCTGCTACAATTTATAATCTTCTGGCATTTTCAAACCTTAATAACTCCTCATGTGTGAATGTAGATGCAAAATACTCATTCAGTTTGTTTGCTATTTGAGCAGGATCATCACCAGTCGAACCATCGATATCAAGGGGACCATTCAGATTCACCCCTTCCTTTTAGAGTTTACATAAAGAAATCCTTGCTGTTTTTCTTAGCATCCTTGGCCAAATATTTCTCGTAATCTGACTTCACCTGCCTAACCTCCTTTGTGACTTGATTACAGACTAGCTTATATCTACTATAGGCTTCTGGTGTTGCCTGATAATTTATATTCATCCCATGCATTTTTCTTCTCTGTCATGAGTTTCGTTAGTTCATTTGATAACCATTTAGGCCTAAACCTTAACAATATTTCTTAACAGGTATGAAACTTTTAGTAGCTTCCACGATTAATTCCTTGAATGCTTCCTACTTAGAATTTGCTGTTGGTATTATCATCAGTTGATCCCACTGTACAGAATTTAAAAAAACTGTCTGAGACCACTGTACTCACCATTACAGAAGCAAAAACCCTTTCCTTTACCCCTGACGGTAATTATATCTTTAAGTAAATCCCACACCAGTACACTGTGATTACAGCCACCTAGTGGTTCCTTTATCTGCAAATTCTTAATACACGAATGATCACTGCTGATAACCAGATCAAGAGTATTACCCTCTCTAGTTGCCTCTCGAACATGCTGCTGCAGAAAACAATCATCCAATAAATCCACAAAATCTTACTAGTGTGCGAGTGACCAAACCACAAGTTCCAGTCAATATCTGGGAAGTTAAAATCCCCCAATATAAGACATTCTGATTTACTAGCCCACTCTATTTCTCTATACAATTGTTCCTTGTACTCATTCGAGTCATTGGGCCTATAGCACACTCCTACTCTTATTTTTGCTTTTGCAGTGCTTATGTCACACAAAACTGACTCAACAGTGCACTGTTCATCTATATCAACTGGATGCACTTCTTTTGATTTTATGTTTTTCTTTTTTTAATTAACAGCATAACACCTCTTCCCTTCCTATCCTGTCTATCCTTTCTGCACACATTGTACTCCCCAAATTCCAATTCTGCATTCCTAATATCTGTGTGACACCACATCTCTGATATCCCAAATATATCTGCCTTTGATGTCTTGACCAACACTTCAAATTCATCAAATTTATTTACTATACTTCTAGCACTGGTATACATGCACCTATTCTTATTCTTAGTTACCCTAACACATCTGATATACCCACCTGTTTCACGATGACTACCATCAGTCCCTGAAACCCCCAGCACCCCTCGCTCCAGGCCACTGCTTATTCTAATAGAAATAGTGCAAGAATCACCTTCACCTCTGCCTGCAGTTACTTTTAACCTTTTAATCTGTGAATCACCCCCCAAGCTAGCAGTTTTCCAACCCACCTAACACTGCCTTGATAGCATCAGCAAATATTCTTCAGGTGTTTCCTATGACCAAGCTGTTCTGTGGAAAGAAATCCAACAGCCCGTCACCATCATCATTCCTAGGTCCCCAAACATGTGGACCCATAATGTATTCAAGTCCTTGTTTCTCCACTCTGACTTTTGCATTCGGGTCGCCCATGAAGACTATATCTCCACCTGTGATGTTCTCTTCAAGCTTGTCCTCAAACTCCAGCTTCTGCATTTCTTCGCAACCTGTTTGTGGTACATAACATTGTAATATCTTCAATGTTTCACTGTCATTCATTTGCAGTTTAATTTACATGAGTCTGTCACTGATATTATTCACCTCCAGTAGCCTTTCCTTGATCCTGTGATCTCTAATAATGGCTACACCCTACCTCGCTACATCACCCAAGACCAATATAGGTAATAGCCTCCTTGTAACTCTCTACATCCATTTCCTTTCTATTTTGATTCACTCAATCCAAGTATGCTTATTTTTCTGTCCTTTAAGATGTCCACACACTCCTCAATTTTTCCTGACAATGTCATAATACTGAATGTGGCTAGTTTAATATATGTCATCATCAGGCTTGTTGGCATCACACATACCACCAATAAGATCATCTTCCTTTCAGTTATCGTAAAATCATTTAACTTCCAATCATCATTATGCCATTCGTATCATATGGACAGTATGATTTATCCCTTTCTTTTTACTATTAACACAAGAAAAGGAACCCTTACTAGAAGAGTCCCTGCATTACGTCCGGTAACAGCAGGAAAAACCTGTGGGTTACCACAATGCAGTTTGGGTTGGGTTGTGGGCTGGTTCATCAGCCATTTTGTGGTTCATGGTTAGGTGCAGTTCCACTTTTCGAATGTAAATAATTTAATATAATAATAGCAAAAATTAATATACAGGCAAACCCTGTATAACACGGTACTTCTACAACACAGTTTTGCTCTAACATGACTGATAAATTGCGGGAGTCCTCGCACAATACGGTACTTATATAACACGGTTTTGCTCTAACACAGTTTGAGAATTGCAGGAAATCTCGCATAACACGGTATTCTTTAGCTTTTGTGCTTGGAAAACCCTGCCATTATGATGTAATTTTCAATGCTTCCATTCCTTTTTTGTGAATCCCTGTTGTTGACTCATGAGTCACTATTGCATTTGTGATATTTTTCCAAAGTTTATCTTACTTTCTAAAAGGTCATTTTTATAATGGAGCACTACCCTTTCATTGTTATCATATGTTCTGTTATAAGAATCAATTTTGAACACCTTTGTCGATATTTTTCTAAAGAATGTTTCTGGAGGTCACGACCATAAAACAATAAAAACAATTTGCAGTTTCCAGTTTATTGGTCTTTTCTGTTAGTGTAATCAATTATAAACGGGTAGTAAACTCAATCTTCTTGCATTTGCTATAGTACTGATAGGTGGAATTCTGTGGGTTATTATGGGTGAAATGTGTTTACCCTCCCATGAAATATTCAATCATACAAAAAACATATATAAATTTTCAGAAACTCATTACTCTGTATCTCACTTGTGCGTATCGTGTTTGTTGCAACTTGTATCTGTGCCGTGTTCTTTGTTATTAATTTCTTATCATTTTTACTGTTTTAAATTTTACAACCAAAAAAAAAGTCAGTGAACAGAAATATCAATTAGTACATATTACAGTACATATTAATTAAGCTATGTACGTAAATGTAAATTTATTTTTATTTTGCTAACTGGAAAATATTCTTCCAATTTTCACGCATCATTTAACTTTGTTAATTGGTAAGGTAATAAAGTTAAATTTGCGCTTTATGTCTAAGCAGGGGTCCACTGTATTTTGTTGGGAGATCCCTGGGTTAAAATTACACTGTATCTCACTTGTGCGTATCGTGTTTGTTGCAACTTGTATCTGTGCCGTGTTCTTTGTTATTAATTTCTTATCATTTTTACTGTTTTAAATTTTACAACCAAAAAAAAGTCAGTGAACAGAAATATCAATTAGTACATATTACAGTACATATTAATTAAGCTATGTACGTAAATGTAAATTTATTTTTATTTTGCTAACTGGAAAATATTCTTCCAATTTTCACGCATCATTTAACTGTTAATTGGTAAGGTAATAAAGTTAAATTTGCGCTTTATATCTAAGCAGGGGTCCACTGTATTTTGTTGGGAGATCCCTGGGTTAGGTTCTGTACTATTGAATTTGTGTTTGTTTGAGACCATAAAAAATTATGACTTTGAAGAGTGTAGATTGTGACTTTTTGTAGATTGGGAAAAAAATTGTCTGAAAAAAAATTACTGACCGTACATATCTGACATACAAGTAACACAGTTTGTAAGGTAAGACATTTGTTCAGTTATTACTATTTAATTAAGTTACTACTATTATAAAAATAAAGTTAAAATATTAAGTTATTACTACTACTATAAATATTAAGTTTTCGATAGTTATGTATAAAAAAAAATGGTGTATTTTTGTGACCTTTTGAAAAGTAATCCCCCCCACCCCTGTACTGGTTCTTAGTTCCATATAACATGGTTTCGCATTACAGATTTTGTAGGAACCAAACTACCGTGTTATACGAGGGTTACCTATATTAACATATGAGGTAAGTGTTTTTATTAACTGTTTTTTTTTTTTAAAGTAACATTATTTGCTAAATTATCAGGTGTGTACTATTTTTTATTGTGTAATTTAAATTATATACATCTCCACTACTCGTATCTTTATAAATTGTGTACATTCATTTAAAAGGCACAATTAGTTTTGTAGATTAAAAACTATTATTTTTTAATCCAAACACCTTTTTTTGATTTTCAAATTCTCTCTGATTACGATGTTATTATTTATTATTATATAGCATTAGTATCTAAAACTAAAATAAGAATGCCATTCAAAGTTTCCTAAAAATTGTAGCTTAAAAGAACAAATTAACTTTTTAATTTGATTTAACTTGAAATTAATTTGACTTTTTAGGATTACATTCATTGTGGGGAATTCAAAATTACTGTATACTTTAAGTAGCTTATTGTCATACATACAAAAGCACATAATTAAGGAGAGATAATGAGTATTTAGAGTTTGAAATCAGGACTGGAAATTGGGGGTTGGGGTGGAAGCAGTCCTTTCATTGTAAGTGCTGAGTGTAATTTTGGCAGATTAAGTGATCAGAATAAATTATACAGTTATGCCTGGTCTCTGTCAAGTACATTCCTTCCCTCTGCTGGAGAATGGAAGGGATTTAATTCTTACCATGCACAGTAAGTGAAAGAGCTTTCTGCATCTGCATTTCTAATCCAAGACAGCAGAATACAACCAAACCTGTTTGATGTCGTATTACCACAGTCACTTACCAAAAAAATTTTAAAATTATTTATATTATAAATTTGTTTCATACTTTTTTTTAATTTCATTTTTTTATGTACAATAAAATATTAATATTATTAATATTTATATTCCGTAGCATGCATCAGCAGCAATCACAATTCAGTTTCCATTTAAAGTCTGATATATTTTAACACGAACTATTGCATTATTACTGGCATGTAGGAAATTTGAAGGATGGTGTTAGTTAGGCTCATATCAATGAAGGATTTTCCTTGAGCTGTTAACGTCAGAGGATGGCCTGTGATGTTATGAATCCCAGGTAATGGGAGGTTATGAGGTCTTCAATTAGTTCCGCCTTTCCTGTCCATTCTCAAGCTGTTCCGTAGCATGGCGTTGGTGTTTGCAGCAGCAGCAATCAGAATTCAGTTTCCACTTAATGTTTGATTTATTTTAATTTAACATTAACTACTGCATTATTACTGGCATGCAGAAAATTTAATACAAATGTGGGTTGGGTTTCAGTTACTGTAGGTGCAGCTTGCATCTAAATACAGATGACCAATGCAGGCCTTTAGCTGGACTCTTAAGCATATCAAACCACATTGAGTAACTTAATTAGAACTAATTTATTCTTACCATAAGATTTTGTGTTCCCTGACAACTTATAATTATCCCAATCATTTTTATTCTTTACCACTAAAGTTATCAGTTCATTGGAGATCCATTTCAGTCTAAGCCTTGAACAGAAATATTAATAAATTGGGGATACAAAAAAAAAATAAAATAAAAATAAAAACACCATGATTTTGAAAAGTAGACTAAAGAAAAGCAAAAGACTTTGAAAAGTAGACTAAAGAAAAGCAAAAGATTGTTAAGTGGTTAAAAGGATCTAAAAAACAGCTACCAAAAGGGGATTAATATGCAATTAGTAATCAGTAATCTCTTAATTCCTTTTAAATTTAAGAATTTCTGCTTATTAATTTTACTTGTTTAAATGCAGAGGGCCTTCAATATCCCCAATTTGGTAAAAACTGGCATCATTTGTTTATAAGAGGCGAAATGAAAAATAATGCCTGTTACTGAATAATTTTTGAAGGAATAGAGATAAAACAAAAAGGAAAAACATACTTGTTGATAAAAAAATTTGTATTTCATATAATTTTCTACATGTATCTCATGTATCTCATCTACATGTATCCAGTGCTAAGAAGTTTTATAAGCAGTTCTAGTAAAATTCTTTCAGCTGAGAAGCCAAACATATTTCACATCATTTTAGAAAAAGATTTACAAATACTTGACAACAGTCTATTAGTTTCTTAAATTATTCAATAAAACCTGAGAATTTAAGATTACAGTATACAAAAATAGTACTCTATAAAGAATTAACATATAAATTTGAAACATTAATATGCATAATAGAAGACTAGCTTACCCACTCTGGATGATCATATTTTCCACAACGACCACATGGCTTGTCATCAGTTTCAGTGTCAGTACTACTTTCACTTCCACTGTGTGATTTTGCTATAGAAAGAAGTAGTAAATTAAATTGTAATTAGAAATAAGAGAGAAAAAGATATATCTAATAAATTATATTACAGTGAAATCTCTCTATCTATAATCAACACCACTGAGCAAGAAAAGTGTTCACTACACAGAGGAGCCCACTTTGCAAAGTGGACTGACTCCTCTCAGCAAATTTTAATAAATAACAACTTTTAGTAATCATATAATTAACTTTTAGTAAAATGAATATGGACTAAGCATTTCATTTTCTTCATTATGGATAATTAGACCCCTTACTAGTTTTAGTTCATATTCATTTCTCCTCACAGCAAATTCTTTTTAAGTAATTAGGATACAACCCCTCCCCTTTAACAAGTCAAAACCCCTCCCTTTTTGTGTAATACACCTATTGTCTTCACGTGTCTGTCTGTCTCTCCAACCTGCATGTAGTATGGATGGAGTTTCATAAAATTTTATTTAAAAATAACTAAATGCACAAGGCATAATATGTTAAGAGTAAGAGTTTAATATCTATATAATATCGGTGTAGATACACCATAGATAACTCTTAAGAAACTATGATGGTAGTGCAGGCGGCACAATTTGCTCTGTATCTCATTGTGCTCTTCCTTCACAACAAATTGCCATAATATTGCACTACCTCGAATAAGTAACGCTTCAATAATAGAAAAGACTATTGTTACTTATTCTCAGTGAGTACCACCACCTAAACGGCACCTTTTCAAAGCTATTGGCCTATTGTCGGTGGGCAGGTACCCTGGAATTGCAGACATGACAAGCCAGTTGTGAAGATAATCACACATGAGAGATGCCAAAATGCTTATATGATAATATTTAAAAATAACTAAATGCACAAGGCATAATACATTAAGAATAAGAGTTTAATATCTATATAATATCAGTATATTATATAGCTATTATACAGAGCAAATGATATCGGTGTATTATACAGAGCAAATGATGCCACCCACACTACCATCGTAGTTTCTTAAGAGTTATCTATGGTGTATCTACACCGATATTATATAGATATTAAACTCTTACTCTTAACGTATTATGCCTTGTGCATTTAGTTATTTTTAAATATTATCATATAAACCTTTTGGCATCTCTCATATTGTGTGATTATCTTCACAACTGGGTTGTCATGTATGCAATACCAGGGTACCTGCCCACTCACCGACAACAGGCCAATAGCTTTGAAAAGGTGTCGTCTACGTGGTGGTACTCACTGAGAATAAGTAACAATAGTCTTCTCCATTATTGAAGTGTTACTTATTTAAGGTAGTGCAATACCATGGCAACTTGTTGTGAAGGAAGAGCACAATATGAGATACAGAGTAAATGATGCCGCCCACACTACCATTGTAGTTTCTTAAGAGTTTATCTATGGTGTATCTACACCGATATTATATAGATAAAATTTTATATTTGCTCTAAAAAAAAAAAACTGCTGAGTCATACCAGATTTCATTATCAGGCCAATAGAAAGTAACTAAAGCAGTTTATTCTTGTAGTACAAGAATTTACTAACCCCAATATGGGTTAGTAAAGAATTTACTAAACCATACTGGGGTGTAGTGCAAAGAGCACTGTTTTAATATAAAGTAAATTCACAAGGAATGCAAAGAAAGTTTGCAAAAACAGCAATCATTATTATAATATCTCATATTGTGAAATCTTTCACAAGTTACTTAGGCTCTTTTGAATAAATAATGCTTCTCCAATAGAGAAGATGATATCTGGAGGTTGTAATAACAATACTGTTTTTGCAAATTTCGTTTGTATTCCTTGTGAATTTACTGTTTATTAAAATGTTCTTCCACTACCCATACCTGTTAATACATTCTCACAGTATAAAGCTTCAAAAGCCATAAATTGCTTCAGTTAATTCCTACATTTTTTGATCTCTCTCTCTCTCTCTCTCTCTCTCTCTCTCTCTCTCTCTCTCTCTCTCATATTGTGAAAATAAAGTAGAACGTTGATTATCCGAACCACTGCCACCCCTCAAAAAATTATGATATCTACTTTTAGTGCATCAGTTATGCTAAAATATTATTCTTGCCACTTAATGAATTCGTTTCTGATTATTTATTCAAAGATATATGCAATAGAGCATAAAAATAGTCTTAATTTGTCATTACAGGAGTAAAAATCAAATGTTGGCTTTAGCCACTGTGTGGACCAGGACAGTCTCCGGTGATCTTGATGCTTCATTGTCTGCTGTACTGTTGCTGGTTGTGAGTGCAGCAGTATGATGGGGGAGGGGGGTTGCTTTCCCTCAGTTTGCTGCAAGTCACTGCAGTGTTATTGCAGGCGTTTTGTTTCTAATCACTCAATGTTCATGTTTTTGTTTGTGGCTATTTCAAAGTGAAATACTGTGTCATTTTGCTTTTTAATATTAATACTACTGCCCCTTTGTGTTAATAATGGCAAAAGAAACCACAATGTGTTGTCAAAAAAAAAAACAAGGTGACAATTATTAATAGACTGGAAAAAGGCGAAACCGGTGTATCGCTTGCTAAGATTTTTAATGTTGGTAAAGCAACCATATTTGACAAAGAGCAGAAAAAATAAAATTTCGAAGTTTGCTTCAAAGTTAGACAATGAAAATTGCTCTAAAAAAGGAAAACTATGAAAAAGCTAGTGATGAGAAATTAGAAGACTTTATTTATGGTTTCTACAAAAGAGAAGTCAAGGTAAACCTATTTCTGGACCTCTGTTATGCAAAAAAACATTACAAATGAATCAAAAGTTTAAAAGCCCACCTGAATTTAAAGCTAGTAGAGGATGGCTGAAAAATTTCAAATCTTGCCACTGTATAGGGGAACTTGAAATTCAAGAAGCTTTATCAGGCGATGTCCAGGGAGCAGAAGCTTTTAAAGTATTTTCTGAAAATGGCAGAGGAAGAACGCTTTTCCAAGGATGACATTTATAATGCAGTTGAAACTGGTCTTAATTAAAAGTCACTCCCTCATAAATCACTTGCATCGCAATGCGAAATTGCTGCTCCTGGTTTCAAAGCTAACAAAAAGCATGTTACAGTTATGGTGTATGCAAATGCAAGTGGATAGCATGTTTTTCCATTGTTGCTGATTGGGAAATCCAAGAATCCAAGATGCTTTAAAGGTGTAACGTGGCTACCCAGCATTTTATTGAATTGGTTTAGCCAAGATTTTATTCCAAGTGTGAAGAGGCATCAAGAAAATGAGGGCAAAGCTGGTAAAGTTTTGCTTATTATCGATAAAGCATCATCCCACCCTACTCTTGAAAAATTGAATTCAATTGACAAGAACTTAATTTTCAGATTTTTACTGCCAAATGTTACAGTACTGCTGCAGCCAACAGATGAATCCTGTGCTTTTCAGTTATCTTTGTGGTCTACATTTTTGATGGTAATTCCTTTGTGTTTCCCATAACAGTACCTCTTACTTATATATTTAGTTTATGAAGTTTTTTTTTTTTTTGTTTTTTTTTAAGTTGTTAGCGCATCGGCTTCTGTGGCCATAATGCACCTCCCAAAGTTTTTACATTTTACTCTGATCCAAGCCAGAGATGGGATTCGAACCCGCGACCTTTGGGTTGCCAGGCAGGCACTTTATCCACCTGGCTAGCCCGGTCGGCAAGTTTATGAAGAGAAGGATAGTCCTTGAGCTGTTACATGACAGAGGATAGCCTGACATGTGAATCAATTAATTAAGAATCAATCAATTAAGCCTTCAATTAATTCCCCTTTCCTGTCCAATTTCATAGCATGGAGCTGGCATTCGCATCAGCAGCAATCAGAATTCCATTTCCATTTCTAGTTGGATATTGGTGCAAAAGTGGTCAGTAAATAATTGAAATCCACTACCCTCAATACTCTTAAGCAGTTTTTGGATGAAGCATGATCCTTAAGGTGAAAGGCAAACTGTCTTATCAAGCCAATAGTAGGCTGTTCAAAATATGGCATAATAGCTGACATGGAACCTGTTTCTAGCTCTGTCTTAATCCTTTTCTGTTCATGTTCAATGGTGTTGGAGAAATCCACGAAAACTCCTCCAACAGATGCTGGAGTTTCCTTCTTCAAATGGAATTTAAGATATGCATACAGAATGTCCAGATAGATTGGCATTTTTCTTCAGGGCCTGGGTAGAGACCATCCTGCAGACTCTGGAGATCATTAGTAGGACTATTCTTTGTGTTTGCAAAAGCCTTTTCATTTCTGTAGCCCCAAGCTCCAGAACAACATGCGATAATTGGAAGAAAAATACTTTTGTAGTAGATATTCAAGGTAAGGACTTTGAGGCCCCAATTATTAACAAGTAATATGTGCAATTTTGCCAGCTAGGTGTTTGATCTTCTCCTTTATATGGTCACAGTGTGGTAGAAATTATGTTCCATCATCCAGTACCACACCCAAATACTTGTATGTTTTCCCCATATTTGATTTTCTCATTGCTGTACTTAATGGCTGGGGACTGAAGATCATTCATGCTCCCTTTGATGAACATCTGTCCTGTCTGGTCTTTCGGGTGGACACTATAAGCTTGTTCATGTTGCACTATGTAGCAAGGTCCTGTAGGACTTCACTTAATTTTCGTTTGAGTTCTCTTCTTGAGTCTCTAACAACAAAAATAACAAGGTTGCCAGTATAGGTAATTTTCACTGTGTCCTCGTACGGTTTTTCCAGCCGGTCGATCCTTGGTCCATAGAGGACCAAGAATTGACATCTGGGGACAGCCTCCAGTAGTGGTTCTGGTTAGATTTTCTTTTTACTGTTATTAAGATAGCTTGAGATTAGCTGGTATAATGGTTTAGACACCTCAGCCTCCCTGAACCTCCCCAGGACAAACTACTACCATAAGATGTCAAAGGCCCTTTGAAGTCCACAAAGAGTCTGAGAGCATACTTCTCTGTATGTTTTGTCTCTAGGAGTTTTTGTATTGCATCTTCATCTTCTGTACTGTAACCTTTTTTGTACCCAATCATATAGATTTTGTTAATCCTTTTCCTTGATATGTATCTATAAATCTTAATGCTATAATATTTTCCAGAACTTTTCCTAACACTGGTACTAACACTATGGGTTTGTATGACTCCAGGCTATTTGACAGTTTTATCCTTCTTCAAAAGAAGCTTCTAAAAGTTGTGCATTTTTCCAAAGAGAAGGGAAACAACCCTTGGAAAGACAAGTATTATAAAGATTATTTAAGAGGTCTGGAGATATTTGCCATAGTTTTTTAAGAACGTCAACCTTGATAAGAACGGGGCCAGCATTTGTCAGATCTGGTGGAAGTGATTTCCTTGTCAATGGCTCTCTCGAAGGGGGCACTTTGATAAGCAAGGTCAGCAATCATCGTGTTGGTTTGAACATTTGATTGTGTATGATGCTGTCTAAGATTTTACCGATAGACTGTTCTCAAGGAAAGTTGCAAGTTGAGCTCTTATCTTTGTTAACACTTCTCCAAGGTGCAGTTTTTCAGTTTTACCTACACTTCTCCATACCTACTTATGTACCAGTCCCCAGGGGGTCCATGTTACCATCTCTTCTGAAAGCCACTCCAATGCATTATGCTTTTCCTGGTAAATGATGTTATGATAGAGCCATCTTTTTGTTTTGTAAATACCTTGAAGTCTTGTGATTTCTAGAAGGATGGTGTTAAGATCATATCAATGAAGGATAGTCCTTGAGCTGTTACATGTCAGAGGTAGCCTCTCATGTTGTGAATCTCCAGGTAATGGGCTGTTAGAGGTCTTCAATTAATTTCCCTTTCCAAGCTGTTTCATAGCATGGAGTTGGCATTCACATCAGCAGCAATCAGTAGGTCTATTATTTCCTTTAGCCTTCTGGTAAGTTCTTCTTGAAAGCCTCTTTTTTTTCTTTGGACAGTCAGAATTGCGGTCCACCATGGGACGTGACTGGGTCTCCTTCTTTGCTTGAGGATAGAGGCTTTAATAATCAACTGTTGAACAGCAAAAACCTGATGTTCGGCAGGGAGTGATTGTATTCTGTGAATTTTGTCCTTAGTAGCAGCTGCTCTGATTTGCTGAGCAAATGCCTGCAAGTCAGCCTGGTGTTATATCTTGTGGTGTCATTTGGGTTGTTCCTATATGTAGCTGTCAACTCAAGTGTTTTGTTGTAGGTTATAGTGTTAGCATCACTGCCATTCCATGAAGTGTGAACTTGGCAGTTCATAATTCTGCTCTGAAGGATGGTGTTAGTTAGGATTATATCAATGAAGGATAGTCCTTGAGCTGTTACTCGTCAGAGGATAGCCTCTCATGTTGTGAATCCCCAGGTATAGGTATAGGTATATATGTGAATCCCCAGGTAATGGGATGTTATGAGGTCTTCAATTAATTCCCCTTTCCTGTCCATTCTGAAGCTGTTTCATAGCATGGAGTTGGCATTCACATCAGCAGCAATCAGAATTCCATTTCCATTTAATGTCTGAACAGCTCCTTCCAAGTGCTCAAGAAGGGCTGGACAGGTTGATAGTACTTGTTGCAATGCATGTAGGCAGATATTACACAGGCTTGTCCATATTGTCTCTCTAAGCAAGCACAGGTAATGTGTGTATGTGCGCACGTGCTACACACACACACACACACACACACACACACACACACACACACACACACACACACACACACACACACACACACACACACACACACACAAGGCCTGTTATCTGTCATTGGGTAGACTGGACCAGTGTATACCGAGCCCTCTGTTTGTTTGTTATTTGGTTTTTAGGAGCATTAGCAACTAAGGCCATATTGCTCCGGGGATATGCGGTGGTCAATCCCTGACCTTTCCGCATCCTCCGTATTTGGGGATCACTGGCTCAAACCCCAGTCTAATCAAGAAGTGTGCTACGCACTGCTGCTCCTGCCCACCTGGCTATGGAGGTGCCTACCGATCCCTCTGACTACACCCTTATAACAATAAGGCTCCTGGAGACACAATATTTGAATATTGTGATCTATTATGAGTTTTGAACTCGATTCATAATAGTTAAGGATCTCTGGCAATTTAATTGGATGGCTTTACTTCCTGCTCCTAAAGTTGTTCTGTTATTATTATGTCCATTCATAGGCAGCCTTAAATTTTACTGTTTTCTGAACTCTTATTAGAACACTATGCATCTGTGGCCCATACTGGCACAATGACCACAGGTATCATTTTTATGCTTATGGCCATTCTGCCAAGAGACAACCTTGGTAGAATGGCCATAGCCGAGGCACTTAAAACAGCGAGTTAATGAAAAAATCTTCTTTAACACTGTGTACTGTATAGTCTAGATACAATTTCTTACTTTGATCTGTGAAGGCTTTTCTTAGAGGGGCCCATGACTTCTATGATCGAATTTTTTGTGGACCTGATTTTTGATGTTGGGAATTAAATTTTTGTCGATTTCTTTATTTCCTCCTCTGAAAATCCATAATCCTTCAAATTTTTGTTGCATATATACCATTCAGCAAATCTATCTTGGTATACTTGTGTACATCAAATATGATCATGGTTGGTACCAGCTTTTTTTGGTAGGTCTACACAGTAGTTTAGTTCAGTTATTCAGTTAGTTCAGTTATTCTCTTACAATCTTTAATATTTGGTAAGTCTTTCTGGGTAGCTGTCTCAATTATTATTCTTTTTTCTTTTCTAATGGATTTTATTTTCACTTCCTTAAGGTCATTTTTCAGCTTCTCCATGATATTCTGTTTCGCTGCTTTGGGTGCTGTTTTCATCAGTGGTCTTTATAATGACCACGTAATTAGCATTGTTTCTAGGCAAATCTAGTCTGTTTATATATCTGTCTTGGTTAACTCTAGGGCAACAGACAGCCATAGCCTGAGCAAATGATAAAGGTCTTTGACTTTGCTGTTCGAGCTGTTTATTTGTCAGTACCTTTTGTGTCTTTAGTACACTAAATGCAAACAGTGTATAGTGTTTAAACATCAAGCAGCACAGGAGGGGAGAGGGTCATGCTCATAGTTAAGGAGCATGTTAAATCTAAGGCAGTGCATCCAGTTGACAAGGGTGGCCAGCACAATGTTTAATCATTTTGGTTTGACAAAAGCACTGGGAAAGCAAAAAAAGACAGTAGGAGTGTGTTATAGGTCTAGTAACAATTAGGAGTATAACAAAGAAATAGAGTAGGCCAGTAAATCAGAATGTCTTATAATTGGGATTTTAACCTTCCAGATATTGACTGGAACTTGTGAGTTTTTTTATTGGATGACTGTTTCTACAACAATAAGTTAGAGAAGAAACACTCTTGATCTAATTATCAGCAGTGGCTCTTCATTCATGAAGAACCTGCAAGTAAAAGACCCTCTGGATTATAGTGATTGGAGTATGCTAATGTGGGACTTACTTGAAGACATAACTACTGTCAAGGGTAAAGCGAAGAGCTTTTGCTTCCGTAAGGGCAACTACAGTGGTCTCAGACAGTTTTTAAATTCTATAGAGTGGACCATCTGGTGATGTTACAAAGAGCAAATTCTAAATGGGAAACATTTAGGAAAGTAATCGCAGAAGCTACTAGGCTTTTCATACTAAGAAATACCATTCCAGGTTTAGACCTAAACCGATGAGACTTTCACCACAGAAGAAAAATGCATCAAATGCATATAAATTATCAGGTGATACAGAAGCCTATGGTAGATATTCTGTAATCAGGTCACAAAGAAGGCTATGCAAGCTATGAGAAGCCTCTGGCAAAGAATGCTAAGACCAAAAAGAATGCTAAGACTAAAGATTTCTTTATTTATATTAACAATAGCAGGAAGAGGATTGAATCACACTGGACGCTTGACGACAATGATTTAACTGCTGATGATCCTGCCCAGGTTGCCGAAAAACTGAACAGACATTCTGCATCTATATTCACACGAGGTATTTCTTATTGAGGGGAATTTCAGAAGATCATCAGAATCTAACAGGAGGCTAAATGATTATATGATAACTTAGAGGAAAGTGGCAGATGAATTGTTGAAGCTCAACACAAAAAAGTCACCTGGGATGTATCCAATTATATTAAGGGAGGCAGCATACAAGTAAGCAAATCCCTAACCATAATTATGAGAGCATCTCTGGATTCAGGAGAGATCCCTATGTACTGGAGATATGCAAATGTATTATTCCCAATTTACATAGCAGCATCAGTTAATTTAATTCTGTTCTGGGGAAAATAATGGAGTCTTTGGTTAAAAAAGTAAGGCAGGATCATCTAGACAAATCCATGCAGTTACAGCATGCATTTGTTAAGGGGGTCATCTTGTCTGACCAAACTGAGTGGATATTATAATTCAGTAACAAAGGAATTGGATGCAAAAAATAATTTTGATATCATATACTTGGATTTCAGGAAAGCTTTTGATACCTCTGCACATTAAATCCTGCTGTACAAATTGGAGCAGTGTAGCAGTAAGGGCAAGTTACTGCTGTGGATAAAGGCATGGTTGAGTGGGAGATGACAGAGATTGATTATTAATGGACAGTTCTCTTCAGGGACTAATGTTATTAGGGGATTCCCCACCCCAAGATTCGGTGCTAAGCATTATTGTTTTCTCTATTCATTAATGATATTGATGAAGGTATAGCAGGTTTAATTTCTAAGGCTGCAGATGATACTAAGATTGGAAGTGAGTTGTTAATGACAGCAATCAGGGTAAATTGCTACAACAAGATCTAAAAAATTAGCATATGGGCCGAGAAATTGTAACTGAAGTGTAACATTGACAAAGTACTGCACATGAGTAACAGTAACCCCCAGAATAATGTATGCCTGATATAGCTGAGTGGTTATTAGCGAGAGTGCAGTAGCATGCGCTCTTTGGGTGGACCGGAGTTCAAGCCCAAGACTGCTAAATACGATTAATGTTTGTATTGATAATTTATTATAAACTCCACTGACCTGGTGGCCGTGCTGGAGTATAATCAAGAACTGCGTGATACTACACTCAGGATGGTGGAAAATGAGAGACCTGGGGGTAAGAGTAAATGAGAGACCTGTAGTCAGATACAATGTTCTCTGAGCAGTGCAGACAGGCTGTCAGGACAGCTTATGGGGTTTGTCTATGATATACAGGAACTTTGCTAATAGGAAAGTGATCATCCCATTGTATGAGGCAATGGTTGGGCTGCATCTTGAATACTCCATACATGCCTAGATACCTCATTTTAGGAAGGAATTATGCTGAAATAGGTACAGAGAAGGGCAATGAGATTAGTGAAGGGGAAGATGAGGGGAAGCTTTTCTCTCACCAGAAAAGCTTCAGTTCTGTAAATTGCAGTATTTTGAGACAAGGCACTTTTGAAGTGATCAGTTCAAGGTTTTTAAGGCTTTGAATGGATTGAACAAGGTCATTGCTGACGGCATTGATATTGATTCTTCCTCTTGCTCAGACTATGCAAATGGGGGGAAGGGGTATAAATTCGGACTGAGGAAGGATGGTTGCAGGATAGATGTGCAGAAGTTTGCCTTAAGCCAGTGAGTGTTTGACTGTTGTGACAAACTTCCATCTGGTGTTATAGAGGTTTGCAGTTTGAATAAATTCAAGGAAGAACTATATAAATTATAGGAGGGGTATGGATGTGTGATGTGGTAGGTTTTTCTTTTTTTTGACTGATGGTTTATAAGTTTGCTTCATGGGAGTTAATTGAACCATCAAAGTTAATTATGAGGACATCCTTCAACTCGGGACAGATTCCTTTGATTTGGAGAAGTGACAAATGTATCACCAATACATAAAGTGATTCTAAGAGCAAAGTCAGTAACTACAGACTGGGCTCTCTGACTTCAGTGGTAGGAAAAATCTGAGAAGCAATGATTAAGAATGCAATCCAGTGACATTTAAATTGATATAGCATTCCTAGATGCCTCATTTTAGGAAGGAATTAGAGCTGATGGAATAGGTACAGAGAAGGGAAGTCAGATATGCCACACAACATGGTTTTCTTAAGAGAAAATCAGTGATGGCTACTAAGCTTACTAAAGCTACTTTGAAACTGGATGTAGGAAACAATTTCAACATAGTTTATTTGAATTTTAGCAAGGCATTTGATTCAATCCCTCATAAGAGGTTACCGTATAAGCAGGAACATGTTGAGATTACTGGGAATAATTCTAAGGTGTACTGCAGGGCAGAAGGTTGCAATTGATGGATATTCTTCAGTAAAGCCAGAAGTGGAGTCCCATAAGGATTGGTTTTCAAATCACTGTTACTTCTGAGTTTCATAACTGACATCGAGGAAGAGATAGAAGATGTGATGTCAAAATTTGCATATGACATAAAGATCGGCAGAGTGGTTAATAATCAGTGCCAAGCTCCTTCAGAATGATTTGAAGAGGCTGCAAGAATGGTCAGGAAGGTGGTAACTATGTTTTAATGCAGAAAATGCAAGGTCTTACAATTGGGGAACAGCAAGTCCAAAAATAAATTACACAATTTGTGCTGTTGAATTAAAAACAGCAGAGGAAAAAAGGGATCTAGCAGTCCTAATATAGCCAGATATGAAGTTTTCTGAGTGTTTTAATCAGGCAGCTAGGAAAGTCCATGTTGTCCTATCTACAATTTATCAAACATTATCCTGTATCATTAGGAAGGTCATAGTCCCACTGTATAAGGCAATTGTAAGACCACATTTGGAATACTGTGTTCAAGTATACAGACCTCATCTAAAAAAAGCCATTGAACTTCTTGAAAGGGTCCAAAGATGGGGAACTTGCATTGTGAGATCGGCAAAAAGGGCTATCACATGAGACTGATAATGTGGGCAACAGAGCTTAGCAACCAGGCACCTCAAAAGTGACCTGACTGAGGTTTATAAGGCTCTGAGAGGGGTTAATAAAATTAATCAGGGCAGAATGCCAGGACTCAGAGGCATAAATTGAAATTATAGGGGAAGATGTTTAGACTAGATTGTAGAAAGTTTTCTTTTAGCCAGTAAATTGTTGACTGCTGGAACAGGTTGTATTTGCAGGTAGCTGAAGCTGAGATTTTGAATAAATTCAAAAATCAACTGGATAGTTACTTATGTGAGGAGGGAAGAAAATAATTTGTATTTTCTTATCCTCATCCCCCCAAAAGTTCAGCAAAAGCCTGTGGCTTCATTGAACTATATTTATTACATTATTACTATTCCTTGCATCACATGCCACTAATAATAATGATGATAATGTTTTTTCTTTTAATCATGAAAAAACTTCATTTGTATTAGCAACCCTAAAAGGGGAGGGATCTTCATAAAAAACCAATAGTGTATGCTGATAGTTCACTATCAACAGATAGTGAAAATTAAAATATTGTTTCAGAAACAGTATAGTAAATAAAAGTTTGCAAAACACAATTGTGTTGCTTTTCATTGTTATAACAACATATTCATTAGCCATTGAAGTGCACATAAAACCAAAACAGTAAATAGAAATTGGAGAATCGTGTGTTAGGAGGAGAACTTATCCAATCTGATTGATTTCTTTTCTTTTTTATTATTATTTTTCTTTTCTTCAAAAGAGGGCAGCATTCACATTAATTAATGACCTCTTTTACAAAATCTCTCCTCTGTCAGTCTCACAAAAGTTCCTCTTCCTGAATATCTCTTCTATAGATACCTCCATAGGAAATGTTCTTCTGAATTGTAATCTGTAATTCCCCAGTCCGAACACATGCTACAACCATTCACTGTCCAACTTCAAGCTCACAAAACCAATGTTTCCTCTTCCTCATTTATCCCTTCTACTTCTGTTCTCTGGAACAACTTTCTTTCATGTATATTTTCCTGAAAATTACAATCAACGGGAATTTAGTATAAAGTCAACATGCACCTTTTCAATCTTCAATGCATGTATGGTAATAAGTACTAAAGGATCTAATGCCTTGTGTTTGAGGTTTCCATAAAAAAAAATGCATACAGATAAATATTTAATATATTTATAACAAGAATTAAAAATTCTGAAATTAAAATTTTACAGTTATTTTGGTTATTTGAAAAAGAAAGAAAGAAATTTCTTTGTGTCTGCTTTCATTTACACTAATAGATATATCAAAATTATAAAAGAACATATTAAGTATTCCATTCCCTAAATAACATGACTAAAAAAAATTGACGTGTGTGTTTCCCCCCCTCCCCTACCTTTTTTTACAGTTCTGGCTCTCCGTATTATAACTGGTTCGGCATCTTCATCAACATCTTCACAAGCAAATTCATCTTCATTATTGTAGAAAAGTAATTCCTCTTCCTCCTCCTCCTCATCTTCCTCTTCAGAGAATACTTCTTCTTCTTCACTAGTTGTTGATGACTCTGACACATCCCAAGGTTTGTGGCCTTTTCTTCTGATATGGTGTTGCCTTTTCTTTTTCTTTTTTTTAAGTTCCCTTTCATTTTCTTTTTCTTTTATTTGCTCTTTTTTAATCTAGGTATAACAGAATAAAATGTCAATTTTTCTCAGATTTAAGAAATAACTAAAAGGAAAACAAAAATTGGTATAATGGAACTCAGCAATTCAGGAAGCAATATTTATTCAGTTAGAGTGAGTTTGTAACTCTCAGTTCCCTAAGTAAAACTGATGCTATCTCTACAACTAACTTAAGACACGACATCTTAAGACCAGGATGAGTGAATGATGACATTCACTCATAGTGCCTACTTACCCATTTACTGACCAATGAGATGCCAACATGCACCGAGGCTGTGTTCTGTGTAACAGCTTACATTTTAAATAAATAGCAAAATACTTCTCCATTTGGAGCAGTGCTTTTCATTTAAGCATGTAGTACAGTACCCAGGCAAATTGTAGCAAACCTAGTTTGCCCACAGCTATGTACAAAACTGAGGCTATTGTCCTTACCTGTTCAATTATGTTATAAGGCATTGCTTAACCTTTTATTTTATAATAGATTGCAGCATAAAAATATATTTAAAATTTGGCAAAGGAGATCACACCTGTCAGCCATTACTGTCTGCTTTTGACTCATAAAACCTGATTGTTTTTTTGGAATTCAGATCCAGAAGTTAATGAAATTGAATAAAGTGAAACATAAATAGAAAGTAACATCAGGGACCACATGATAATATAAACTCACAAAGGAAAGTGTTAAGTGAAAAGCTTTTTTGGAAGATAATATTAGTATAATAATAAGAGGAGTTTACCTCAATATAGTGCGTAGAACACTTCCGTATGACACCCTCCAGAAATTAAAATGGAAAAAACGAAAAAAAATTGACAACTTACCGGTACATTAGAGTAAAATATAAATAATTAAATAATCAATTTAACACAATTCAAATCAATTTAAAACAATTAAAAATCAAATTAACGCAATTAAAAGAATCTAATGAAAATATTCAAAACGATTTTATTATAATTAAAATAAAATAAGATAATATTATAATTAAAAATGGAAATAAAGTGAGATAAATAAAAGGAGAAGAGTAGGACATCAAAGTTTTTTCTTTAAGATATAAAATTATTTCAACAGCATCAAGTGGTAGATGACTTTCATCAACCAGTGAAATACCACCAATTTGCTTATTGGAGGCTTCAAGTGGTGAAACCCATGTTTAGTCTCTAGAGCAAAGTTTCCGGCACCCCCCTCCCCCCATACTTCTCCTTCAACCCATGCACGGTACTAAGTACTATAGGTTTTGATACCTTTTGTGTTTGGGGTTTTCATAAATTAAAAAAAAAAAAAAAAGAAAATAATTAAATGCTTAATTAAAAAGCGAACCATTCAGACACAATAATATGTTTACATTTATGTACTTAAACTGATGTACATCATTTAGACGTCATGTGTTAGCACTAGGGTAGAGGCATACGATGCAAGGAAGCAAGCTTATGTAGCATCAACCAAAAAAACCCTCCCATTTCACCCCTCCATTCGTTCCAAATGCCTGTCCAGCTCAGCCTTAAATTTATTAAGCCATTCTTGGTAAGAGCACTCTTTGTTCCCCTCACCAATCTTGCTGCACTTCTTTGTACTTCTTCTAGCAACTCTACATCCTTCCTAAAATGATGCCTCCTGACCTGTACACAGTACTCTAGGTGTGGCATGACCACTGCCTTGTATAACAGGATAATCACCTCCCTGTTCCTGCTAGCAAAATTCCTATATATCATTGACAAGACTCCATGACCTGCTCTGGCAGCCCATCTGCACTACTCAGCGAGCTTCATATCTGACTGCACAAAAATACCCCCAGGTCTTTTTCACTTTCCACTTCCTGAGTGTAGTACCACACAGTTGGTATGTTTCTCTTGGGTTATTGCTACCCATATGCAGTACTTTGCATTTGTCAATGTTAAACTTCAGTTGCCACTTCTCAGCCCATTTGCCTAACTTATCTAGATCCAGTTGGAGTAGCGTACTGTCTTTACTGTTGTTAACAACCTGCCAACCTTTGTATCATCTGCAAATGTGGACATTAAGCCTGATATACCTTCATCAATATCATTGATAAATATAAAAACAATGGGCTCAACACCGAACCCTGGGGAGCTCCAATAATAACATTTGTCTACGAAGAGCAGTGTCCATCGATTACCACTCTCTGTCATCTCCCACTCAACCATCCCTTTATCCATTGTAACAACTTCCCCTTAATGCCATACCTCTCCAATTTGTACAGCAGTCTTCCATGTGCAACAGTATCAAAAGTTTTCCTGAAATCCAAGTATATGATATCAAATTTATTTTTGGCATTAAGTTCTTTTGTGACCACATCTTAGTATAAACTCGAATTGGTCAGACAAGACCTCCTTTTAACAAATCCATGCTGTGTCTAAACTATTAGTTTAGAGACAGCATTGCAGTCTTGTTTAGATGATCCTACAATGCTTCTTTAACCAGTGATTCCATTATTTTCCCTGGAACACAAGTTAAACTAACAGGTCTATAGTTACTTGTGTCGCCTTTTGAATCCCCTTTGTGAATTGGTGATAGATTTGCACACCTCCAGTCCATGGAGACCTCCACTGAGTCCAAGGAAACTTTCATAATTATGGCTAAGGGTTTGCTTACTTCCTTTGCTGCCTCCTTTAATATAACTGGATAGATACCGTCCACACCAGATACCTTTTTTATGTTTAACTTCAACAATTTTTCCTCCACTGCTCTCAGTTATCACAAAATAACTTACCTCCCTGTTAGAGTTTGATAAACTTCGGGCACTCACCTAATTGAATAAGTCCTCATGTGTGAATGTAGATGCAAAATACTCATTCAGTTTATAAGCTACCTGAGCTTGATCATCAATAGTCAACACATCTATGTTAAGGTGTCTAATCTGATTCATCCCCTTTCCTTCTTTTGTTTACATAAGTAAAGAACTCTTTGCTGTTTTTCTTTGCATTCTTTGCCAAAGATTTCTCTTAACCTGCCTTCGCCTACCTAACCTCCTTTGTGACTTGATTACAGACTAGCTTATATCTGCCATAGGCTTCTGTGTCATCTGATATTTCATATGCATCCCATACATTTTTCTTCTGTGCCATGAGCCTCATTAATTCATCTGACATCCATTTAGGCCTAAACCTCGAACAGTATTTCTTAGTTGGAATGAAAAGTCTAGTAGCCTCCAAAATTAAGTCCCTGAAAGCTTCCCATTTAGAATTCAATGTTGGCAACGTCATAAGTTGATCCCACTGTACAGAATTTAAAAATTGTCTGAGACCCCTGTAGTTACCTTTATGAAAGCAAAAGCCCTTCCCTTTAGCTTTGATGGTAGTTACATCTTTAAGTACATCCCACATAAGTACACTGTGATCACTGCCACCTAGTGGTTCCTTTATCTGCAAATTCTTAATACATGAATGGTCACTGCTGATAACCAGATCAAGAGTATTACCCTCTCTAGTTGCCTCTCGAACATGCTGCTGCAGAAAACAATCATCCAATAAATCTACAAAAGTCTTGCTAGTGTGTGAGTGACCAACCCACAAGTTCCAGTCAATATCTGGAAAGTCAAAATTCCCCATAGACATTCTGATTTACTGGCCCACTCTATTTTTCTGCACAATTGCTCATTACATTCATCAGATTCATCAGGCCTATAACACACACACACACACACCTACTCCCATTTTTCCTTTCCCAGTGCTTATGTCACACCAAACAGACTCAACATTGCTTTGTCCACCAACATCAACTGGATGCACTTCCTTAGATTTTGTGTTTCTTAACTACAGCATAAACCCTCCTCCTTTCCTGTCCTGTCTATCCTATCTGTACACACTGTACTCCCCAAATTCCAATTTTCCAATTCTGCACTGCTTATGTTTGTGTGACACCATGTCTGAAATCCCAACAATATCTACCTTTGATGTCTTGACTAGCACTTCAAGCTCATCAAATTTATTAACTATACTCCTAGCATTGGTGTACATGTAAGTATACATGCACCTGTTTCTTCTCTTAGTTACCCTAACACAACCCATGTATTTACTTGTTCCACTATGACTCCCAGCAGTCCTGGAAATCTCCATTGCCTTGCTTTCCAGGCTGCTGCTGATACTAATAGAAGCAGTGCAAGAATCACTTTTGCCTCTGCCTGTGGCCATTGTTAACCTTTTAGTCTGTGCATCCCATTGAGCTGAGCAGATGAGAGCTAGATGGGACCCTTATATTAATTTCTTCGGGGGACATTTACCCTACACCTCAAGCTTTCATAGGCACCCATCAGAACGCTAAGTTGGTGCCTAATTTCTAGACACCTAGCGCACACACACACACAATAGATGACGTCTTATTTTGGAAAGGTCATCAAACATTTCACACTTCGCACATTTTTTGAGACTGTGATGCATTGGAGAATTGCCCCTTCATTTCTTCCCTGAGTCACAGTACTCTTGCTAGTCTGTGATCTTTGCTTCTCAGCTCTAGTCTGGGTTATGATTTCTGTTTAAATACAATTTAATTAACAATGAAATTTAATAAGATTAATAATATTTTTGATTATTGGTATTGATGTTTTTGGGCACAAGGGCAACTAGGCCAAAATGTGCCTATTCCTATGACATGTTTTTACATAAAAATTCGGTCCAATTAGTCATCATAGAAAATCATATATTTGTATCTGCTTAAGAAAGATAAATAATTCATTTAAATTTGCATTGTTTCCAATAATATGGGTGAGTGATAGAGGCTCTTTCAGTCGTGACAGTGAAAGGAAAGTATTTTTTCGGAAATAGGAATAGTGCTTACAATCTAAGAGTATATGTAAAGTACATATACTCTTAGATTGTAAAGAGTATATGTAAAGAGACTGTAAAGTACAATGTGTGCATTGAGGTGGGACATCCTACTTGAGTATATATATATGGGTTGGATGTGTATGCTCTATGCGTAATCTTGCTAGAACAACCTCTTCCTGTATACATTATGCTATCAGTTCAAGATATATACATGTTACACTATTTCTTATTGACCACAACATGGTGGTTAGTTCAACAATATTGGCGCCAACACTGGGAGTTGTAACTTCCAAAAATCTCCAGTTAAATTCAAAAAAACAGAAGTTAATGAACGTTACTAAATCTATTTAATATCTCTGTAAAACATAATGTAGTATGTTAATTAACAAAGAATATGGTTAAAATTAAAAGTACTTATCCCTTTACAGTAGCCAAAAATCCACCGACTTCTCTTCCGCGACCAGAGCCTATGTATCTAAACTTTCCCTGGTATTTGTGTTAATTTTCTGGTACTGATTAAACAAACTGAATTTCTGGTATTTCCCCATTCCATTACAGAGTATCTAAATCACTCTGCACTCAATCTTTTAAGTTATAGCATAGCTAACTTGGATATCCAGTAAACTGAATCTGACAGGTAGAACAAATAATTAAGGCCGCAACATATCAAAATACTAACAAAGATAGTTGAGGCCATATAGAACAAGCATTACAGGTTGATAAACAACACATTTTAAAAATAAAAGATTCCTCTGCCTTTTTTTTCAAGCTATATAAGATATAGAACAAATGCATGAAGTTTTGGACTTGAATATAAAATTATCTGCAGGCATTAAAATGAAAGATAAAAAATATCAGACATCCTTTTCATTGGTTCAGTTCTTAATGCTTCGTTAGTTTGGATTTATTCAAAATCATGCTAGAGCTGATGATCAATTCTGTCAATGCTTTATCTTAGAGGAAGAGAGAAACTATCTCATTACCACAGTACCAATGGACAAGCTTTCTCTTCTATCCCGAATATCAATGTTTTGTGGAAAAAAAGACTTTGAACTTCAGGATTGTTTGAATACTGCCACAAGTGCTCCATTCAGTCTTCTGGCAAGATGAAAAGTGTCATTATTGACTTCAGATCTGCTTTGATCATTTACTCCATATTCTCCCTCCAACCCCTCCATCTTTACACGTCACAAATCTCCAATTTTGTTACATATTTTATAAATGGAATTTTTTGAATTGGGCTAGTGCCAGGACTGGAGATAAACTATATGTGGTCTGATGAGTACTGATTTACATTTTCAGTACCAAGGGAAGAGTGAATTCTTGGAATAAAACATACAAGGCATTGGAACCATCCTGTTATATATTGACAGTACAGGCTGCTGGATGGGGTGCAAAGCAGTTTAAATGGTGTGGGACATGTTTTGATGCTTCTCTGATCCCGTCATTGTTTTCATGGTTCCCTGATCAGAGTAGAGAGAATCATAAATGTCAGTGCATATCTCAAATATGCTCTAGGACAGGGATGGGCAACCTTTATAAATGGTGTGCCATATAAAATGTCTGTGGGGTGGACGAGGGGCAAATTTTTTTTAGCTTTCTACGATTTCAAGAATTATTAAAATGGTGTATAATGAAAAAACTGTCAATTATATGTATGTGTATTTGACAGGAACATATAATTTTATCAATAAGAAAAAAGAAACACAAATTTAAGATAAAATTACAGTAACAAAATACAAATAAATACAATTCTAGTAACAAAAATTGCAATATTTTATTTTTATAATACTTAATAAGAGATTTGATACTTTATTTTTATCAGCGAATCGATATCTGGGTTGGAAAACTGCTAGCTGGGGGGGGGGGGGGGGCATACAAGGACTAATAGATTAACAGTAGCCACTTGGAGAGGTGAAAGTGATTCTTACACTGCTTCTATTGGGAATGAGCAGCATCCTGGAAAACAAGATGCAGGATATTTCAGAGACTGCAGGGAGTCATTGCGGTACAAGTAAACACATGGGTTGTGTTAGGGTAGCTAAGAATAGGAATAGGTGCATGTATATTTGCATGTACACCAATGCTAGGAGTTTGGTAAATAAATCTGATGAATTTGAGGTATTGTTCAAAACATCAAAGGCAGATATTGTTGCAATATCAGAGACGTGGTGTCACACAGATATAAGGAATGCAGAACTGGAATTTGGGAAGTACAATGTGTACAGGAAGGATAGACAGGATAGGAAGGGAGGAGGGGTTATGCTATTAGTTAAGGAACACATAAAATCCAAGGAAGTGAAGCCAGTTGACATCGCTGGACAATGCAGTGTCGAGTCAGTCTGGTGTGACATAAGCATTGGGAGATCAAAATTGAGAGTAGGAGTGTGTTATAGGCCTAATGACTCTGATGAGTATAATAAGAAACTGTACAGGAAAATAGAGTGGGCCAGTAAATCAGACAGCCTTATAATGGGGAATATTAATTTCCCAGATATTGACAGGAATTTGTGGGTTGGTCACTCACACACTAGCAAGGTTTTTGTGGATTTAATGGATGATTGTTTTCTACATCAGCATGTTCGCGAGGTAACTAGAGGGAGTAATACTCTTGATCTGATAATCAGTAGTGATTCTTCATGCATTAAGAATCTGCAGATAAAGGAACCACTAGGTGGCAATGATCACAGTGTGCTGAAGTGGGATTTACTCAAAGAGGTAACTACCATCAGAGGTGAAGGGAAGGGTTTTTGCTTTCATAAAGGCGACTACGGTGGTCTGAGACAGTATTTAAATTCTATACGGTGGGACCAACTGATGATGTTACCAACTGCAAATTCAAAATGGGAAGCATTCAAAGAACTTATCTTGGAAGAATTTATAGGCAGAGAAGAAAAATGCATGGGATACATATAAATTAATGGGTGACATGGAAGCCTACGATAGACATAAGCTAGTCTGCAACCAAGTCACGAAGGAGATTAGGCAGGCAAAGGCAGATTATGAGAAATCTTTGGCAAAGGATGCAAAGAAAAACAACAAAGAGTTCTTTACCTATGTAAACTCTAGAAGGAAAGGGATGAATCAGATTGGTCCACTGGATATTGATGGTTCGACTGTTGATGATCCTGCTCAGGTGGCTAACAAACTAAACGAGTATTTTGCATCTACATTCACCCATGAAGAGTTATTCAGGGAGGGGAATTCAAGAGGTGAGTTAAACTGTGGCAGTCAGCTAGATGATTTTGTAATAACTGAGAGGAAAGTGGAGGAGAAATTATTGAAGATAAACATAAAAAAGGCACCCGGGGTGAATGGGATCTATCCAGTTATATTAAAGGAGACAGCAAAGGAAGTAAGCAAACCCTTAGCCATAATTATGAGAGCTTCTTTGGACTCAGGGGAGGCACTCATGGACTGGAGATGTGCAAATGTGACCCCAATTCACAAAGGAGGATCAAAGGGCAACACAAGTAATTATAGACATGTTACCTTAACTTCTGTTCCAGGAAAATTAATGGAAGCACTAGTTAAAGAAGCACTGCAGGATCATCTAGACAAGACTTCAATTATAGCTCAGCCACAGCATGGTTTTGTTAAGGGAAAGTCTTGCCTGACCAATTTGATTAGATATTATGATGTGGTCACAAAGGAACTGGATGCAGGGAATAACTTTCATATCATATATTTGGATCTTAGAAAGGCTTTTGATACTGTTGCACGTGGAAGACTGCTGAACAAATTGGAGCAGTGTGGTATTGGAGGCAAATTGCTGCTATGGATAAAGGGATGTTTCAGTGGGAGAAGACAGAGAGTGGTAATCAATGGACACTGCTCATTGTGGACTAATGTTATTAGTGGAGTCCCTCAGGGTTCAGTGTTAGGTCCAATGTTCTTTTCTGTATTTATAAATGATATTGATGATGATATATCAAGCCTAATGTCCAAGGTTGGCGGATACAAAGGTTGGCAGGGTTGTTAAGGACACTAATGACTACGCTGCTGCAACAGGATCTAGAAAAGTTGAGCAGATGGGCTGAGAGGTGGCAAATGAAGTTTAACATTGACAAATGTAAACTACTACATATGGGAAGCAGTAACCCCAGAGTAAGATATCAACTCTGTGGTACTACACTGACAGTGGTAGAGAATGAAAAGGACTTGGGAGTAATTGTGGAGGCAGATATGAAGTTTTCTGAGCAGTGCAGATGGTCTGCAAGAGTAGCTCATAGTGTCTTGTCAACGATATACAGGAATTTTTCTAGCAGGGATAAGGAGGTGATTATCCCCTTGTATAAGGAAATGGCCAGGCCACACCTTGAGTACTGTATACAGGTCTGGAGGCCTCATTTTAAGAAGGATGTAGAACTGTTGGAACAAGTACAGAGAAGGGCAACAAGATCAGTGAATGGAATAAAGGGTTGCTTTTACGAATAAAGGCTTAAGTTTTGCAAATTACAGTGTCTGGAAACTAGGCACCTGTGAGGTGATCTGACTGAGGTGTATAAAGCCTTGAATGGTTTGAGCATGCTCAATGCTGATGGGATTCTTCCTCTTGCTGAGAATAATCACCTGAGAGGGCATAAATTCAAATTGAGGAAAAAACAGATGGATAGATGTGCGGAAGTTTGCCTTTAGTCAGCGGGTAGTTGGCTGGTGGAACAGACTTCCATCCTTTTTTTGTGGAAGTTGATAGCCTAAATAAATTTAAGGCTGAGCTGGACAGGTATTTGAAACGAACGGAGCATTTTTTTTTTTTTTTTTTGGTTGATGCTGCATAAGCTTGCTTTCTTGGATCATATGCCTCTACTAATGCTAATATCTAGATCAATTTGTTATAGCAATGCACGGAGTATTTTCTAAATGTGTCATAAAAAATCCAAATTAAAAAATATATAAAAAATAGGGTGCCGTTTATTATATGTATTTTGAAAACAACTGTTGGACGGATTACACACTTTCGAGGGCTGGAGGTTGCCCACCCCTGCTCTAGGATAAATACAGATCAGGTACAACTAACAATGTATGTTTACCCCTATGGACAGGGATACTTCTAAGCTGCTATTTCTGCCACCCACCATGCCAAATGTGAAAGAGTTCAAGAAAGACTTCATGAATTTGCTCTGACTGGCCCAAACCACTGATCTCAATCCCATTGAGCATCTCTATATGATGCTGGAAAGGTGTTCATGGACAAGATCCTCTACCTATGTGACTCCAAAAATTTGGGGCAATTTTTTTACATAAACAGTTCAATATTCCTTGTATCTCTTTTCCATACCACACTGACTCCATGTCATTCGTGTCAGAATATTTATATATATATTTATATTCATAGAACATTTAAGAAAGAGTTTTAACTTTTATTTTCATTCAGAATTATTTATATTTAATATTTCAAAGGCTGCATGTGATGATGATGCATATGATGAGATGATGGCAAGGGATAATGGAACCAAACCAGCAAACAAGTAGTGGAAAGCAAGAAAAATTCTGCAATTCAGTTCTTCATAAAAGAAGTTGACATTCACCTAAGATATAAAAAAGTGGCTTTTATCTGTCATCAACTGTTTGGCATGAAATGTTATTTCTTATCTCTGTCTACAAATAAAAATGCAGCTTCTAACTGAGTAGAAGAGATGAAAGAAAATGATAACTGTTTTTGTATTTCATTTTGTTAAGTTACTTACTTTTTGAATTTGTTCCTTTTCTACTGTTGTAGGAACCTTGGTAAGCTTAAATAAAAAAAAAACAGCTGATGTATACACAGATATCATAGCTGAACTAACTTTTATTGAATGCCTATGAATTTTAACTATTATTATATACTAAAAACATATTAATAAACATATTACATAGTGAACTCATTTATAACTGAAAACATATACAGGAAGTTATACTTTAATAAGCTGCCACATATCCTTTACTAAAATACACTTTAACCAATGAAATGCTACAACTGTTGAAAATATATCCCAATTCCTTTGGCAATATTCCATCAGAATACCATAATCATATTCTCTCTAATACTTTCAAATACCAGAAATTTTTTTCATTTTCACTGGAAAAACCCATGGTGGGAAGGATCTCCTACTCTCGCTACTTGAGATCGGCCCCAACTGATGAGGACTTTAAGAAATTCTTCCTTCAGTTTTTGAATGAAATCTGAATTCCAAATGACTAAAGAGACTATAATGTTATGAAGGACAATGTGAAGCATTTACTGAGATGGTTACAGATTTTTCAATTGGAGTGAACAGAATTCCTCAACTTCAGGAAATTTCTAAGGATGTATAACTTTTGGAACCTCAAAGATGAATTATAAACGAAAAATGCCCGTTTTCTTCACTTTCAGAGATAGTGAACTTTTTTGTTGAAAACTGATGCTTTGTTTCTGAGACATACTGAAACATCCATGTTTCATCACCAGCCTATAATTTCCTATAAAGGAAAAAATATTTCCAATTTTTTTCTGCCTTTCCTCTTGATTCAAAATTTGTGGAACCATCTTGGTAAAATAAAAAAAAAAAAAAAAGTTTCCCTTTATTCAAATGTTCCATCAAAATAAATGCATTTCATTAGTTAATTAAAGTTATCCATATATCTGAATGATCCCATTCACAATAACTGATGAAAACAATTTCATCATTTTGTGAACTGCTGATCATCCACTTCATGTATCATCTGATATTTTCTCTATCTGAATTAAATCCTATGAGAAAGTTCAAATATTTTTAAACTTTGCTTAACAACACTTAAATGCTTCACTTGCAAGATTTCCCAACTTTGTGCCTGCAATCATTAAAGAGATTGGAAGTAGTAGCCAATAAGGCTGGACTGGAAGGTTTGAAAGCTGAAGATTTCGATAATTTGCTCAAAGACAAATATTGTACAATGAAGCATGATATTTTGTCTGAATTCTTCCAGACAACAGAAGCAAAGCTCCAGTCCCCAGGGCAGTAAATGTTACAGTATTGTTTAATGCTCTGGCTATACACAAATTAAAAAAAAAAAAAAAAGGGGGGGGGGGGGAAGTAACCTATAAATTACAGCCATCAAATGTAGGCTTCAGTTTGGAGGGGGGGGTTAAAACATAGCCCCGTCCTGTTACAGGGAGCTGTATGCTAAGAGCAAAAAGAAACCAACTCAGCAGTCATCTCTAGCAAAATGTCTAGTGCCAATGCCCAAGAAAACAATGAGGAAGACCCCAGAAAAACCAGAGATAGCAGTGGTCCAAACATCACACAATTGGGGGGGGGGAAGCGGTTAATGCACTGAAAAATTGAGTCTCAGGGGCTCACTGGACACTCAGGTGTTGAACCGAATGATGAAGCCTCCCCTCATGCATGTGATTGCAAATAGGGAATCCATGCCAAAGACAACAGGAAACTGGTCAAAAAGAAAAAAAAAAAAAAGGTTGTAACTGTGGGTTACTCAACTGTCAGAGAAACTGGAACGTATAGGTATTGACAATATCAAGATTAAGCAATCTGAGGTTCCTTTTAATTATTAATTTTAATTAATTTCATTTAGCTTTAAGTTATAAGGTGGTGTTGAAAAAATCCATAAGTTAGGACCTTAATGTGAGAATGTCTGGAAGTTTTATCAATCAATATTAGCCCAGAGAGCTTGTGTAATATTCATAGAGCAGAATTTTACTTAGCATGATCTGCACTTGTTAACAGAAGAAATTGCTTATCTGAAGAGTAGGCCAAACAGTGGCTTTGGACACCCATATCAATATATTTCATATTGTCTGTATTTGAAAATCATAACACAACTGAAATCCAGATGAATGGGAAACTTTCTGCAAAAGGGCTAGGTCAGCCAGTATCCATAAAGCAGGTGGAATACTGGCCAACCTAGTCCATTTTATATCGATATACTGTTTTGTTCAGCATTAAAAAGAACATAATGGCAGTTCTATTTTAATTTTAAAGTGCAGACTTCATGATTAATATTAAATAAATATTTATTTCATGATAAAAATGAAGACCACTACAACTTCTTTAGAGTGTTCCACATTAAGAAACATTATTTTGTAAACATTAATGCAATAAATTACATTATCTTGTAATCATTTTATAAGTATTGTTGGGGAAGGATGTTCAAGATGTTTTTCATTGAATTATACTTTTAGTAATGACCACTCTTATACGATATGAATATTCAGATACTTCATTCAGTTAATAACTAAATTACAAGGTTCCCGAAATATCACCTAATACATTAAGATGATATTTCGGGAACCTTGCCAGTACCCATGTTTAGGCCATATATTAGCTGTTAAAGGGTAAAAAAAATAAATTGATAACAGATATTTTTGGACTAAATTACAAAACCTCTATATACAGGGTGCCTCAAAAATATTGGTACAAATGTTTATTGGAGGTAGGTGACATCTAAAGGAATGTGAATTGCATAGGAACCCATAACCAGAAACGACACCATAAGTTGGTAGACGGCGCAGTATTCGCCGCACGAAGAGCAGGCAGACAAGCACCTAGTGTATGGATTAGCAGAGGGCAATGGACGAGCCGCTCAAGACAGACATGTATCGGACCACCGTTTGTTTGCGCGCGTCTTAAAAATTTGGGCGATTATTGGACATTTAGAGGTAACAGGAGTAGTGCGGGCAGACCACGTTAGATGCGAACTCCCACCATGGAAGAAAGTGTGTTGAATGCCGTCCAGAATAATCCTCCTACTACCAGCACACGTGCTGTTGCCTCTGCCTTAGGAGCGTCTCGTTGCAGCGTACAGCGTGTCTGGCACGACGATTCCTTACACCCCTTTCATCTCCAAAGGTTTCAGTTACTGCTCCCCCAAGATCATGCTGCACGTGTGGCTTTTGCACAGTGGTTTCTCCAAGAAAGTGTTCAAGACTTGAATTTTCCAGCCTATGTTTTGTTCACGGATGAGGCTTATTTCACTCAGGAAGACTTATTCAATCAGCACAATGCTCATGTGTGGGCTCACGACAACCCACACAGTGTGCGCTCCCATGCGGCACAACACCACTTTGCAATAAATGTGTGGGCAGGTATGGTCGGTGACTGCTTAGTCGGCCCATACCTGTCACCATCCCGCATGAACTCCGCTAAATATCGGATCTTTCTTGAACAAGTTCTACCAGGATTACTTGATGCTTCAGCAAATATGAGACGCAACATTTGGTTTCAACATGACGGGCCGCCTGCCCATTATGGAAGGTTGTTCTTGGAGTGGGGTTTATTGGCACAAGGGCTGGTATGACCATATTACGCCTATTATGGAAGGTGTGTTTGTGACCATTTGAACAGGCGTTTTGGGCGTCGATGGATTGGCCGTGGTGGACCCGTTGCCTGGCCCCACGATCACCTGATTTATCGAGCCTTGATTTCTTTCTGTGGGGGGCCCTCAAATCTATCGTGTATGAATCACCTGTGGAGACGGAAATGGATCTCGTGGCAAGACTCGCTGTGCTGCTGCTACTGTCAAAGAAACTCCAGGTGTGTTCGACCATGTCCGCCAATCCATGCTGCGTCGGTGTCACGCATGCATCGCGTCTCATGGTGGAACCTTCGAGCATCTGTTGTAACATCCATCTCGTACTCCATTGTTAATATTATGTCAAATAAATGTTTGCCACTAATTACTGTCTTGTGTCATTTCTGCATCTTGTGCCTCTGCTACAACTACCCCGTGACGTTTCTGGTTATTGGTTCTTATGCGATTCACATTCCTTTATATGTTACCTACCTCCCCTAAACTTTTGTACCAATATTTTTGAGACACCTTGTATAACTGTTACTCATTATATTATACATTATTAATTTATAATTCAGATAAGAATTATATATACAATCCAACAATCCCAGAAGACCTTTTTATTTTAAGGATCTCCTATGTATGTAGTAGTAATAGTAGTAATAGTGGCATGTGATGCAAGAAAGCAAACGTATGAGTTTATGCAGCATCAGCCAAAAAAAAAAAAAATTTACACAATTCCCTCTAAATGTGTCCAGTTCCTCCTTAAATTTATTTAACCTATCAACTTCCACAACAACAGATGGAAGTTTGTCCCAGCAATTAATCACCCACTGCCTAAAGGCAAATTTCTTCTCATCTATTCTACATCTGTCTTTCCTAAATTTGAATTTATGCCCCCTTAGGTTCGTAATCAAGGCCTTATACACAGCAATCAGATCACCTCGCAGGTTCCTAGTCTCCAACCGCTGCAATTGGCAGAACTTAAGCCTCTCTTGGTAAGAGAATACCTTCATTTCCCTCAACAATCTTGTTGCCCTTCTCTGTACATGCTCAAGCAAATCTACATCCTTCCTAAAATGAGGCCTCCAGAACTGTAAGCAGTACTCAAGGCGTGGCTTGACCACTGCCTTATACAGAGAGACAATCAGCCCCCTTTTTCCTGCTAGCAAAATTCCTGTATATCATTGACAAAACCCCCATGACCTGCTCTTGCAGCCTGTCTGCATTGCTCAGAAAACTTCTTATCTGACTGCACAATTACACCCAGGTCTTTTTCATTCTCTATCTAAGTGTATACCACACAGTTGGTACGTTCCTCTGAGTTACTTCTACCCATATGCAGTACTTTGCATTTGTTAATGTTAAACTACAATTGCCACTTCTCAGCCCGCCCAAATTTTCTAGATTCTGTTGCAGTAGCACAATACTCATTAACAACCCTGCCAACCTTCGTTGGCAGGGTTGTTAATGAGTATTGTTTCGAAGTTTGCAAATCTGCAAACTTCGAAACTAGGCCTGATATACCTTCATCAATATCACTGATAAATATAGAAAACAGTGGACCCAACACCAAAACCTGTGGGACTCCACTAATAACATTAGTCCACGAAGAGCAGTGCCCATTGATTACCACCCTGTCTTCTATCACTCAACCATCCTTTTATTCATTGTAGCAACTTACCCTTAATACCATTCTGCTCCAATTTTTACAGTAGTCTTCCATGCGCAACAGTGTCAAAAGCTTTCCTGAAATCCAAGTATATCATATCAAAATTATTTTTGCATCCAGTTCCTTTGTAAGCACATCATAATATCCAATCAAATTTGAATGACAAGACTTTCCCTTAACAAACCCATGTTGTGTCTGAATTATTGCTGCAGTCTTGTCTAGATGATCTTGCAGTGCATCTTTAACCAGTTACTCCATTATTTTACCTGGAACTAACTGGTCTGTAATTACTCATGTCACCCTTCAATCTCCCTTTGTGAATTGGGGATACATTTGCACATCTCCAGTCAGTGGGGACCTCCTCTGAGTCCAAGGATACTCTCATAATTATGGCTAATGGTTTGCCTACTTCCTTTGCTGCCTCCTTTAATATAACTGGATAGATCCCACCCACCCCAGGTATAATTTGATAACCTTCTGGCATTTTCAATCCTTAATAATTCCTTATGTGTGAATGTAGATGCAAAATACTCATTCAGTTTGTTTGCTATTTGAGCAGGATCAACAGTCGAACCATCGATATCAAGAGGACCATTTAGATTCACTCCTTCCTTTTAGAGTTTACATAAATAAAGAAATCCTTGTGGTTTTTCTTGGCATCCTTTGCCAAAGATTTCTCGTAATCTGCCTAACCTCCTTTGTGACTTGATTACAGACTAGCTTATATCTGCCATAGGCTTCTGTGTTGCCTGATAATTTATATGCATCCCATGCATTTTTCTTCTCTGCCATGAGTCTCATTAGTTCATTTGACAACCACTTAGGCCTAAACCTTGAAGAATATTTCTTAAAAGGTATGAAACTTTTAGTAGCTTCCACGATTAATTCCTTGAATGCTTCCCACTTAGAATTTGCTGTTGGCAACATCATCAGTTGATCCCACTGTACAGAATTTAAAAACTGCCTGAGACTGCTGTACTCACCTTTATGGAAGCAAAAACACTTTCCTTTACCCCTGATGGTAATTATATCTTTAAGTAAATCCCACATCAGTACACTGTGATCACTGCCATCTAGTGGTTCCTTTATCTGCAAATTCTTAATACACAAATGATCACCGCTGATAACCAGATCAAGAGTATTACCTTTTCTGGTTGCCTCTCGAATATGCTGCTGCAGAAAACGATTGTTGTTGTTGTTGTTATTTGGTTTATAGGAGCATTATCAACTAAGGCCATATTGCTCCAGGGATATGCGGCGGTCATTTCCTGACCTTTCCGCATCCTCCGTATTTGGTGGTCATAGGCTCGAACCCTGGTCTAATCAAGAAGCATGTGCTACGCACTGTGCTCCTGCCTACCTGGCTACGGAGGCGCCTTCAGAAAACAATCATCCAATAAATCTACAAAAGTCTTACTAGTGTGCAAGTGACCAACCCACAAGTTCCAGTCAATATCTGGGAAGTTAAAATTCCCCATTATAAGACATTCCGATTTACTAGCCCACTTTATTTCTCTGTACAACTGATCATTGTACTCATTCAAGTCATTAGGCCTATAACACACTCCTACTCTTATTTTTGCTTTCGCAGTGCTTATGTCACACCAAACTGAAAGATTTACAATACAGAAGAACAGAAAGATCTGACATTGCCCCACATGCATACCAATGTGGCGCTATATAGCAAATCAACAATATCAGAGTTCTTTCCACCAACCAACAATACAACAGGAGAAAATTCAGGGAAGCATTCTACATAAAATTGTACGAAGGTACATCTATTAACAAAAAAAGAGGAATTGAATTTAATCTGCAATGCTTCAACTTATTTAAAAATACAGCAGAAGACGACCTCAAAAAAGAGAAGAACAGCCAATTACTCCCCACCCAAACAACTGAGAATGAGGTTAGGCCATCTAATTCGAGGATATATTTCAACAAGAATCACTGGATCCAGAATTAAATACCTAGCACTCTATTATTGGACGATTGATTAAAATCCTCTCATATAAATAACTTGCTGAGAGCCTCTGCCAGTGATTATTATTATTATTATTATTAGCCACATGGTGCAAGGAAGCCTTAGGCTTTTGCTGCACCAGCCAAAAAAAAAAAAAAAAAAAAAAATTTCTGAGTTATCCGTGTGTGAGAGAGAGAGAGAGAGAGAGAGAGAGAGAGAGAGAGAGAAATAGAAGGGAATCACCAAGAAAGAGAAGAATGATATCCAGGTCAGGACCATGGGTGTGCCAAGTCCATGCTCACCAGATTTGAGCCCCTGAGGTTAAATTCGAGACATGCGGCAAGCAGGAAGCCAACAATAGGTAAGACTACATGTTATAATTCTGTTTAATCTTAATTATATGTTTAATTGTAACTTTAGTTACAAAAATTTTTTAACTTGGTACTTTTTATTTCCCATTTGTATATATCATCCATATCTGTATTATAAATTAATAATAATGTCTAATATAAAGAATAATAAGTAACAGTTAAAACATAGAAGTTTTATAATTTAGCCCAAAAATATATTATCAATTTGTTTTTTCTGGCATTTAACAGCTGACATATGGTCTGATGCCTTCAAGGTTCCTGAAATGCCACCTTAATGTATAGGAATTTAGTTATTAACTGAATAAACTATCTTAATATTCATGTGGTAAGAGTGGTCATTACTAAAAGTATAATTCTTTGATAAGTATGTTATGACTTTATAGCCGGATTACTTTTAATAAACATGTTCCTTTAAATATTTTGATTTCAATAATTATTTTTGGAAATACTGCAACTTGTCATGGTCCTTGGGGTGTCACAGACAATCTCTCAGATATGCCAAGCTGTGCTTGCTACCTGGGTGTCTAAAGTGCTGATGGAACTGATATTTGGGTGACACTCAAGTCAAGTGGACCTAATTTTGGTGAAGTTCGTTCGGTCTGTAATAACTAAATCCTCTGCTTGTACCCTCATGATGGTGGGACTGTTAGTAACCTTGGGTATAACTCCTATGTGAAAGTCCTGAAATATGGCAACCTAGCACACTTGGGGCGACCACCCAGGTGTGAACCAATGTAAGCAGGGGTCGAGGTGTGGCACCCACACCACACGGAGGAATGAAGCCCCCCTCTGTGTTACCAGGCAATACTAGTTGGTATATGACTCTCATCAACCGATGCACGGTGCAATACCACCACCACCATTTTGCTTATTGAAGGCTTGAAGTGGTGGTACCCATGTTTGGCCTCCAGAACAAAGCTCCAGTAAACTCTCCCCATCTCCTCCATCATGCAGTATGATTGATGTCTTTTGAGGCTATAATGGATGTCATTGCAAGGTGCAAACTTCCTTACATTTCGAGGGTACAGTTCTAAAACGGTGTTCGCAGGCCGGCCACTAGTAAATACACTGGACTGAACCTATTGGTAATTCTCTAGGAGGCTTCGGGATCAGCTAGTGCATAACCTTGCTGTCTCTGCTCTGCCAGATAATTACCGGAGGAATCTGAATAGTGTGTGTGGGGGGCATTGTCGAGGTCACATTGTGTCAAGTAGCTGGGTATATTCTTACAATGTGTACTGCATATCCAAAAATTTCATTACTTCATACAGCATGTCCACACACATCTTTTCCTTACTACTGAATACACTATGAATTGTCAAACTAATAGGGCAAACTTGTGTGAACAGATCTAAACCTCCCAAACACTTCCTCGTTCATTTCACAACTATACGTCGTCTGAGTTCTAATCTCAATGATGCTCATTTCCACTTACAGCCTGCCAAACCCCATGTTCTTTTTCTAACAAAATCTCAGTTATCGGTTGATTCAACCACTGCTAATCCCAATTGTCCAAATTATTCGCTGTATGATTCCTTTCCCTTCAAAGGTGGTACCTGTGCATATATATCTGTTCTGATATTCTCTTTCAGAGACTTAGCAATTTGGAATCTCCTCTTTTTGACCTTCTCTGGCTTAAAATCTCTCTACCACATTCTGTCAAATTTATCCGTTGCCTCTATTGTTCTCCCAACTCCACTAATTGCTTAGAACTCATTGCCTTCCTCTCTTTCAAACTTGACTTCCTCCAGTCCAACTTTCCCAATAGTGAGGTAATTTATCCTGGTGATTTTAACGTTCACAACTACCAGCTGGTCGAGATGCTGAGGCTTTTGCAATTACTAATGACCTTGCACAGATTGTTCATTTACCTACCAGAATACTAGACAATCCTATCTAGTGTTTCATGCGGGAATTCCTTCCCAGCATTTCTCAGGAAAATTATGTGTTTTCCAAATCCCGAGAAATGTCAGTTGAGAAATTGGGAAAAAGTATTATAATTCTCCTGTGAGAATTAAAGCTTAACAATCAACATAGAGACGTTACTGGTTCGAAGGAATCCACTGATGTCGTCGAAAGCAAGAGCAGGAAATGTTGATATGTGGAGTGGACAGTTAAGTTAACCTTCCACTTCTGGAAGGAACTGTAGTGGAAGATCAACTTAGCCTTCCATTTCCGGGAATCAAATAGGAGAGAAGCGGTGCAATCTAATCAGTCAGTCCTCCTTGTAATGTTGCCTTGCTATAAAAATGTGTTCATAGCCCTGTCTGCTGCTAACTGTGAGTCATCCTTGCAAATAAAATAAATATAAGTTTATACACAGAATATACTTTTACAAATCCTATGAGTGGTGTTCCAAGGAATAACAAGTTTTGGATACAAAATAAGTCCTTAAATTGGCAATTTCGACATGTAATTCTGTGTACTTCCCAATAATGTTTGCTGACATTATTCCCAATTCGAATACTTCCCAATAATGTTTGCTGGCATTTTCCAATGTTTAAATATTTGCTATAGGCTACAGTTCTTTGTAAATACTACTAAACTTAATATTTCTTATTTACCATATATTTTTTTTAGATATCCATAATAACGAGTAAAGAGTATGAAGCATGTTGGAAGTATTTCAAGAAAGATTAAGGAAATCAATCAGCTCGTTGCCAGATATGTTTTTAATCACTGCAATGTAAAGCATCATCGACTAGTGGACTTCATAGGCACCTCAAACATATTCATGGCATGAAAAGGACAAAAAAACTCTGAAAATAATCCTGATGAGCCAATGCCTACTACTTCTAAGAAACAATGCACAATTTTACAATACATCAAAGGACATGAGTCACAAGATTTAGAAAAAACAGTAAGCAAAGTTGCAGCAGTAGATGAATTATCTATCAACATAATCTCAAAGAATGAATTTATTTGGGCAAGTTTCTTAAGAAAAGTACTGCAGTTGCCAAAAAAGTCCACCATCAGTTATAACATTAATACATAACTATTACAGTAAAATAGAACTGTACATCGAGAAATCTGGTGCTTTCAAATGTGAAAATAAGAAAATGAGCATTTGCATTGCCAAGTGGACCAGTTGTAGGAATCGAAGATACATGAACATTCATGTATACTACAATGAGACTTGGTTTAAGAAGAGTTCATGGGAACTGTACTGCAGAAAAAGTTATGTTTACTTCAGGAAAGATTAGAAACCGTTGAATTAAAACTTGAAGCGGATGCAACAACTAGTGATGTGCAGCAGTTACGGAAAAATTTGGAAAGTTATCACAGACTATTCAGCAGT